>NW_011447227.1:0-648 GCF_000754665.1 Bison bison bison | reverse complement strand
TATATATATATATATATTTGCCATGAAGCACTTTCATTTTTTAGATGGTTTCTGTGTCAATAGCAACTTCAGGGAAACCCAGCTGTACAGTTAGCATGAAATACTTGTTATACCTCTCCAGACTTCATGCTTGGGGCATGGGGTTGTTTGCACCTTTTTTCTCTGGGTGAATGCTGGGTTTGTGAATCCTTCTGACAACAATACCAGGTAGCTAAGTAGCCGGGAATGACAATAACTTTGCAGTTTTCAATTAACAAGATGAGCCTGAAAGCTTTATCTGGTAGGAGTCCTCCAGTATAGCTTTTTTCCTATCTCATTCTTTGACTAGAGAGGCATTCTGCTTTGCCTTCAGATAACTTTTATGAGCCAGATGTTCAACCCATATTGTATTTTGTGACTCTGGAAGGAAATCTAAGCACCTGGACAAATGCTAGGAGGTGCAAAATGTTTAAAGAATGATAACAAAATGCCCAACTTACAGACTATTGTAAGCACGGGAGGCACTAGTGTGTGATGAGTCCTCCATTGTTAGATCAAACAAAGCAGGAAAAAACTTGCTTTGTCTTTGCCACTAATGAGATATTTCTATACATATGGAGTCTTTTAAAAGATCTCAAAGAAGCCATGCTTTATGAAAATGCTGTACAC
>NW_011447226.1:0-648 GCF_000754665.1 Bison bison bison | reverse complement strand
GTTAGAATTATTTACTAGCGCTCCAGAAAAGAGGAGAAACTAGAGGGAATGGTGCATAACATAAGTAAGTTTTGATGTAAATAGAAGAAAACCAGTGAAGGGAATTCTCCACTACGGTAAGAACAAAACAGAAACAAATAGTTGTCAAAAATAAGAAGCATTCAGAGAAAGGATAGTAGAAGCTGTTGAATAATAATGTTGCTTAGCCCCCAGTTTTGTCTAGAATTTTCTCTGATGGCTAATAATGTATAGAGGCTTTTTTTCTTTTTAATAACAACACATCTACAACATTTATATAGTGTTTCATAGGTTATCAAGCGCAGCCATAGCCATGATCTCATTTAAGCAACATGGTTAGTTAGCCAAGACAAGTACTGGCAGTTCCATTTTAGAGACAATGAAATTGAGGCACAGGGAATGACCTGTCCAGGTTCAAATAATCAGTGCACAGAGAGCTAAGATGGGAACACGCATCTTTTGGTTCTAAGTCCAGTGTTCTTTCTCCTACACCAAATTGAGCAGGGGACAGTTTCTGCTTCAGAGTCAGATGACCCAGGCTTGCACTCATCACTTTTGTTGCCAGCTGTGTGACCTCAAGGCATGTTACTAACCTCTCTGAATCTCAGTTTCTCCATCTGTAAAAAGAGG
>NW_011447225.1:0-648 GCF_000754665.1 Bison bison bison | reverse complement strand
GTGATGTTCACTGTGTTTGCTTCCTGCACAGGTTACCTGGCCCTGGTGATTGCAGCCTGTGTGATGAACTTTCACAGAGCCCTTCCTCTTTTCGTGATCACCGTGGTTGCCATCTTCTTTGTGGTCTGGGATCACCTCATGGCCAAATATGAGTCTCAGATAGCCAGGTTCCTGTCTCCAGGCCAAAGGCTACTGGACAGCCATTGGTTCTGGTTGAAGTGGTAAATGCACTCAGTTCTTTTATTGTGGTTGAGAGGGATGTTAGTCTTTTGCAACACTGTTCCATAGATTCATTCTAAAATTGCTTCCTCATTGATGGGATATTAAAGCTAGGAACAACCCAGGGAATAATTCATTAAAAAAAATTTTTTTAAACCTTCATTTTATAATCAGGACATGAAGGCCTAGATCAGGCAGTGATTCATGCAAGATGTGCTCAAATGCCCCTACAAACTGCCTTCATTTCAAGTGCCACTAAGTGATAAAATGTTGTCCAAAAGTTGGGATGGTTCTGACTTGAAGGGGTGACTTTCTCTCTGGGCATCTGTAAATTATTAAAATCAACTCTCTCTTATAGGACCCCTGTCCTGCAGGTGACTGTTCAGGGCTTTTCTTTCAGTCTGTCTCTTTGGGACCCCCCCCCCGGCC
>NW_011447224.1:0-648 GCF_000754665.1 Bison bison bison | reverse complement strand
TTTTCCAGGCAAGAACAGTGGAGTGGGGTGCCATAAGCCCGCCTCAAACTCATTTCTTACAACTTCCTTGGTAATACTATTTGAACAAAATCAACCTTACCCCACCAGTTCTTTGTAGTAGGCACTTGGCAGAGAAGGTGCCCTCAAGACTCTAAGAGATCTGGGCTGGACCAAAGTTCATCCTAAGGGAATTTTGTTCTCAGCTGCCTGCTACAGGGAATGCTGGCCTTTCCATCGAGTGAATTCAAGACGGGAAATCTTGAGGTTTAGAATAAGGACCCCAAATCTTCTGGGCTTACTGAAAAGGAAAAGCTGAGGGAGATGAAGGAAGAATGTTTTGCCTCTCCCAACTCAGAAGTACAGACGCAAACTGCTTTAGGTAAGGCTGGATCCAGGGACTAAAACAGTTTCTTCAGGACTTTGTTCCTCTCTACCTTTTGCATATGCTTTCCTATATGTTGACTCCCTTCTTGCACAGCAAAATAGATACCAGACAGCTTAGCCACCGTTTATCTAATAGTTCCGTAGAAGTTAGGATTAAGTCTTATTGGATCAGCTTGGGCAAACTCAACCATTTGTCTTTTGGTTTTTTGGTTTGTGTGTGTGTGTGTGTGTGTGTGTGTGGTTAGAGGATAAAATATGCTGATT
>NW_011447223.1:0-648 GCF_000754665.1 Bison bison bison | reverse complement strand
GGGGAGGGAGGAGGGACATGCTCCCAGGATTTGCCTGTACGCAGACGCACAAGTGTTCCCAGGAGCCAGAGGTGAGCCTCGTGGAGAGGAAGCCAGCATGAGGTTCCATGGCTGTGGTCCAGAAGGGCTTCCTAGAGGGGCAACTAGGTCTCTGCCGGGAGAAGCTGCAAGCACCCCCATCTCTCTGGGGCTGCAGAAGGAGCAAGAGGCCCACTGGAAAAGACATGCTCTCTGCCGGCCCAGAGAGCACAAAGCCCAGTTAGGACAGGCCTCCCCACCTGGACTTGTCTCCAGTCCCAGCCCTTCATCCTGCACAGGGTAGGGAGGGGGCCCAATACCCCACTGTAGCGGCACAGAGAGCACAAAGCCCAGTTAGGACAGGCCTCCCCACCTGGACTTGTCTCCAGTCCCAGCCCTTCATCCTGCACAGGGTAGGGAGGGGGCCCAATACCCCACTGTAGCGGCACAGAGAGCACAAAGCCCAGTTAGGACAGGCCTCCCCACCTGGACTTGTCTCCAGTCCCAGCCCTTCATCCTGCACAGGGTAGGGAGGGGGCCCAATACCCCACTGTAGCGGCACAGAGAGCACAAAGCCCAGTTAGGACAGGCCTCCCCACCTGGACTTGTCTCCAGTCCCAGCCCTTCATC
>NW_011447222.1:0-648 GCF_000754665.1 Bison bison bison | reverse complement strand
TGGCAACTCACTCCAGTGTTCTTGCCTAGAGAATCCCATGGACAGAGGAGCCTGGCAGACTGCAGTCCATGGGGTCACAAAGAGTAGGACCTGACTGAACCACTGAGCACTCACACATGCAAGGTGACCTCTTTATCTCATCCACAGACCAGTCACAGACTTCTCTTTGAAAAGCTCCATTCTAGAATTCCCTATGAAAGCCACTGTCTAGAACTCACCAGAGACTCAGAGCAGGACTTTAAAAGCTGCCAGTTAGGTTACAGAATAGATCCAGACAGCTCCTTATCCTTTCTCAGTCTTCCCAAGCCTCCCCCGACCCCATGCCTGGGCTGACTCTATGACAATGTAGAAATAACCCACCTGTTTCTCATACAGTGCCAGAAGGTCTCTGTCCTGTTACCAGGGGCATCTAGACCCTTCCATCTTGTCCCATCCCCTGACCCTTTGCCGCTCCTTACATCCAGAGAACCCATTTCTGAAAGAGCTTCACCCCACCCAGCCTGTCCCCCAGGGCCCCAGGTGGCCCTCACCGAAGGCTCTCTTGGGCTGCACCAGCCGCAGGGTGAAGGGCTGAGACTTCGGCAGCTCACGTAGCATCTTGGCCACCTCGTAGTGGCGGCAGCCGACGATCGAGGGGTCGTTTTTGGG
>NW_011447221.1:0-648 GCF_000754665.1 Bison bison bison | reverse complement strand
TGGTTGTCAAAAGATTTAAATTAGTCCTAACTTCTAAGACATCCCAGTGAGAAAAGAATCTCTCTTTCCAATAGTTACCCCCAAATCCTGCACCAGTATCTACCTCGCTTGACTTGAGTCACATGGCTCTAAGCTTGAATTAATCACTGAGCCTAGGGAAACAGAATGTGCCAACTGACCTGGGATCTGGATCCTAGACTTTCACTGCAGCTGGAAGGGGAGATGGCCTCTCCCAATTCGTGGGGAATTAAGGGAAGGAGAGTTCCCAAATAGAAAGTAGAAGTACTAATACCAGGTGAAGGGAGAATAGAAGCTGGGCAGGTCAATATCCAGCATGCCCCTCAAAACCATACTGTGAAGCTCTGCCTGACCTTTTAGCCAATAATCCCTGACTCATCCTTGTTCCCTCTTTCCTTTATCCATCCCCTGCCTTCCTACAACCAACACAGGAGATCGAGAAAGTAGGAGTGGGTCATGGCTTGTAAATATCTTTAAAAGCCAATCTATTCTAAATTTAATTTAATCTATTCTAAATTTAAATTTAAATCAGATACAATGTGGAGGTTGTATATTAAGGGTATGACCCTAGTAGTCATTCTTTTATAACTGAGACTCTGTGGAAAGCAAAAGATATTCTGAAACTAAAAT
>NW_011447220.1:0-648 GCF_000754665.1 Bison bison bison | reverse complement strand
TAAAAAAAAAAAAATCTTCCTTGCAGGGGGTTAGTATTCTGAATTTTATGTTTAGAGGAGACCTTGGTATTCTCATTTTTCAGATCAGTGAATCTGAGGTAACATTTGAGGAACTGAACCTGGGAAAGGAGATGACCCCTCTGCCTGGACTAAGTAGATACAGCACAGAGGAGTAGTGGAGAGAGCAGGGTCTTGAATAAGAAAATTCTGAGTCCTCATGCAGGCCCTGCAATGGGCTAGTTGTGTGATTCTGGATGTGATACATATTTTTTCAAATCTTAGTATCCACTTGATAAAATGAGGAATCACAAACCTCACTGGATTATTGTGTAAATTATATGAGTAAATATATGTAAAGTATCTGGTATAATACCAACAGGTAGTAAGGGCTCAATAAATCACGACTGTTAGTATCATTATTCGAGTGCACTAACTAAAGGCCTTTGGTTATAGATACAAATCATACCTCCAGCCATTGAATCCAGGTGTTTCATTCTCAAGTATTCTACTGGGGCAGGGGGCTTTCTGGGTGGCTCTGTGGTAAAGAATCCACCTGCCAATGCAGGAGATGCAGGTTTGACCGCTGAGTCAGGAAGATCCCCTGGAGAAGGAAATGGCTACCCACTTCAGTACTCTTGCCTGGGAAAT
>NW_011447219.1:0-648 GCF_000754665.1 Bison bison bison | reverse complement strand
TGAGATTTTTCAAGTTTCACAGCAAAGGAGAAAATACAGGTGCCTAACGCTGAAATTGGTGAACGCTGAAAAGTCCCAAAGGAAAAGACGGGGGCGAAGAGGGGGTTGGGTTGGGGAAGGGACCCACCAGACGACAATTTTTCAGCCTAGATTGACTGGTCAACCCGGAGGACTGGCAGGGCGGCCAGTAGCCTTCACTCCTTCCTGAGCCGAAAGTGCCTCCCTTTTTCCTCACATGAGGCTGCCCAATCGCCTGTTCATCTTCAAGGCCCACCTCACTCGCCGCCCTGAAAAGCTTTTCTGATCTCTTTGTTCCCTCCAGTCTTAATCCCCTCCCACGAGCTTCCCCCTGGCTATGGTGCCCTGAAAGGATCTAGGCTTTGCAACCTGGGTTGAGGACAAAGCCAGTATAGACTTTTTCACTTAAATGACCTTGAACAGGTTACCTATCCTCCTCTAGCTTACCTGGAAGTTTTGGAAGGCTTGTTAACATGTGTGAGTTAACATACATGACTGCCCCTGGCATATTAAAATATCCTTAATATCAGTTCTCTTCTCCCTGTATTTCCTTTATGTATTCTGCATGATGTTTTAATAACTTGTGCCCTTCTTAATTGGAGAAGGAAATGGCAACCCACTCCAGTACTC
>NW_011447218.1:0-649 GCF_000754665.1 Bison bison bison | reverse complement strand
GGGCACAGTAATTGCTAGATAATTGGGTCAGTTTGTTCCTGATTGGCTCCTCTGCAAATGTACAGATGACAACCACAGTGATCATGTCTCTTAATCTTTTCAAACAACTCTATTCTAGTCTCCTAAACGCTAGTTCCTTTCTGTGTTCTCTCATTTTCTTAAATAATGGTGTCTTGGGCCTCCCAGAATGAACATGAATTATAGCTCCATTATGTCTTTATAGATAGCAAGTTTTAGCTGTCTTTCCAAAGCACACAAATGGATTTTAAGGAGATCTGTAAATGGTTATAATTTAAGATCAGAGGGTATTATCCTTGAGATAAGATTAGAATTTGGCAGGGAAAAAAAAAAAAAAAACACAACTTTTATTTAGAAACTTGGCAACTTGAACATAGAAGCTTACTGCAGCAGAATTTCAAGTCAGATACTTGGTTGGGATGCAAGAAGTAAAGGTTGGAAAACAAGAAGTAGGTTACATTTGAAAGGACTAAGTAGTGAGTGAATTTACTTCTTAAACTGTTATCTTCTTCCCCATATTTACTCTGTTGTACTGAAATGTTTGTTTTGTTGTTTCAGGCAGAGAGAGAGAGAATGCACAAGCACTTCATCATAAGAAACTAGCTTACATGTTCATGATGGCTGACAAGTT
>NW_011447217.1:0-648 GCF_000754665.1 Bison bison bison | reverse complement strand
AGAGGCTCTTTAGTTCTTCACTTTCTGCCATAAGGGTGGTGTCATCTGCATATCTGAGGTTATTGATGTGGGCACCCACAATAAAGAATTTAATTAAATCTCCAAGAATTTCAGAAAATGGAACCATCTAATGGAGACCATAGAGTAATTACTAAAAGTTCTTAAAGACATGAAAGAATTGAAAAAAACAAAACAAAATAAGAAAGGAATGAGCCACTATGGGGAAAAAACAAGGCAGACAGATTTGAAAGAAGACCACATAAAATATCTAGCACTGAAAAGTATAGTCATTGAAATAAAATACTCAATGGAAGAATTAAGCAGCTGATTAAACACACTGAAAAAAAAAATTGTGAATTAAAATAAACCCAAGCAAGTGGAAGGAAGGATAATATAAAGCTGAGATCAGAAACTCATGAACTAGAAAACAAACAAACAAACAAAAAACTTTAAGTCTTTTCATAAACAATTTAAATGCTTTAAAGTATTTAAAATTTAACTAAAGGAAAATTTTAATTTTCTTCCCTTGTGGCTTAGCTGGTAAAAAATCTGCCTGCAATCTGGGAGACCTTGGTTCATTCCCTGGGTTGGGAAGATCCTCTGGAGAAGGGAAAGGCTACCCACTCCAGTATTCTGGCCTGGAGAATT
>NW_011447216.1:0-648 GCF_000754665.1 Bison bison bison | reverse complement strand
GGGGAAACTGAGGCCCAGGCCTCCAAAATGGGCCTCCATGGAAAATCACATCTGTTGGGCATGGGGCCAGAGCAAGTTGGAGGCCTGGGCCTCAGTTTCCCCATCCATGAAATGGGACCCACAGCACAGCCTTGCTTACTTTCTCTGCAATCACCCGCACGGTGTCCAGTCTGATGATCTTGGAAGGGCTCTCAGTCCTTGACATGCTCTCTGTGGAGGGGAGAGGTGACTGGCAGCTTCAGGAGGGCAGTCACTGGCCCTTCAAATTCATGTCTACCTGCCCCTCCCTTTCTCAAGAACCCACCATGGCTCCCCATGGCCCTTGAGGAAAATCCTAACACCAGCAATAGTAGCTCCTGTTGGCCTCATGCCTGATACCACACTGGGTCCCCTCTTGAACATGACCCTTACCTCCTCCTCCTGAACAGGAGTGGCTGTTACTGGCCCATCTGGCAGATGGGAAAACTGAGCCTCAGGGACATAAGGTCACCAGCTCAGAGTCACTGAGCCAAACGGCATGAGGAGCTGGGTGCAGAGTCTGAGCTCCAGATACTCACTCTCCAAGGCTCAGTCCCAGCTCTAGGCCTTTGCTTGGGCTGTGACCCAAAAGAAGCTATTCTCCCACCCCCATGTGTCTTCTATGACCCT
>NW_011447215.1:0-648 GCF_000754665.1 Bison bison bison | reverse complement strand
GAATCCTTTCATGTCCCTATTGGCTTGTGTATATCTTCTTTGGAGAAATGTCTATTCAAGTTTTTTGCCCATTTAAATTTTTGTTGTTGAGTTATAGGTGTTATTTATATATTCTGGATACTACATCATTATAAGATAGAAGACTTACAAATATTTTTCTAATTTTTTGAGTTGTCTTTTCACTTTCCTTATAATGTCATTTGAGGCACAAAATTAAAACTTTTAATTTTGAAAGAGTTCTGTTTGTTTTTCCGTTTATCATCTGTGCTTTGGTTACTATATTTAAGAAACTATTGCCAAATCTGAGGTTACGAAGATTTTCCCTACGTTTTCCTAAGAATTTTCTCTCTTAATACATTTTGAGTTAATTTTTGTATATAAGGGAAGAGTCCACTTCATTCTTTTGCATGTGGATATCCAGTTGTTCCGGGACAGTTTGTTGGAGAGACTGTCCCTTCCCCATTGAATTGTCTAGATAATGTTGTTGAAAATCAACTTATTGCATATGTAATTATTTCTGGACTCTCAGTTCTGTTCCATTGGTCTGTATATCTGTCCTTACACCTATACAACAGTGTTTTTTTGTTTTTTCCCACAGTGTTTTAATTACTGTAGCTTTGTAGTAAGTTTTGAAATCAGGAAATGTGG
>NW_011447214.1:0-648 GCF_000754665.1 Bison bison bison | reverse complement strand
GCAAAAACTCATTTTAGTAATCTTTGAGCTTATCACCATATAAACACTTAACTATATATATATATATACACACACATATATATTTAAACTGCAAAGCTATTGTCATCAATACAGTATGGTACTGGCACAAAGACAGAAATATAGACAAATGGAACAAGATAGAAAGACCAGAGAGAAATGTACACACTTATGGACACCTTGTCTTTGACAAAGAGGGAAAAACTTACAATGGAGAAAAGACAGTCTCTTCAACAAGTGGTGCTGGGAAAACTGGTCAACTATGTTCAAAAGAATGAAATTAGAACAAAGCTAAAGAAAGATATGTAAAGAGTGGGCTCTTGTATAAAACAATTTCCATATAGTTTAAGTAGCTTTACTTTAAGTTTGACCCCAGTATAAGTTGCTATAGCACTTACAAGAACAAAATTTAAAAACATAAATGTTGAGAAATTAAAAGTGATGGGATTTAAATAGTGAGTTTCATGGTGATTTGGTAGTATTCTTGACTGCTGTTAGATTGATAGACCTAATACTTTTTTTGTGAGTCGTGTAAGACTCTGCAACCCCAAGGACTGTAGCTCTCCAGGCTCCTCTGTCCATAGAAGCTTCACATAATTTTCCTGGATTTCAGGTAAATTGGTATACATT
>NW_011447213.1:0-648 GCF_000754665.1 Bison bison bison | reverse complement strand
TGAGATGGCTGGATGGCATCACTGACTCGATGGACGTGAGTTTGAGTGAACTCCGGGAATTGGTGATGGGCAGGGAGGCCTGGCATGCTGCGATTTATGGGGTTGCAAAGAGTAGGACATGACTGAGCGACTGAACTGAACTGACTGAGAGAAGAGAGACTGTCTACATTAGAAAGCAATGACTTGCAAAAAAAGTACAGGAAATGCAGTTAAGTATTCATTCTAACACACTCCCTTATTCTTTTTTGTTTTTTTTTCCTGAAGTGAATTAAAAAAAAAATTATATTTGAGCACTGCTTTCCAGAACTTTCCCAGTTTTTGTTTCCAACCCAGTTGAATTTGACATGTGCCAACTCTCTACAAGGTCGACAAGATCAGTTCTAAGTAAGTAGGGTCTATAAACATGGCCACAGACTTTTTTACTAACTCTTCTAAGACAAGTTCCTCTTCATACAGGTATCCAAACTTAAGATTGTAAAGACTTATTAAGATTTGGAAAATATTACTAAATATGTGTGTCAGTAGATATTACAGATGATGTACAACTCATGAAGGATTCAGGTGTCTTTTATTTTAATGCCCCCCCCCCCCTTTTTTCTCCCTGAGTAAAACTTTACAGATTATTGAACAGAGTATTCAAGTCCACAT
>NW_011447212.1:0-648 GCF_000754665.1 Bison bison bison | reverse complement strand
CCAGCCAGTAACCATTACTTGCCCTCCACCCAGATATAAATGAAACAGTTCTTTTATTTGTTTTATATATTGGGCTTCCCAAGAACATTGTCTTAGGCCAAGCTTCCTGGAAGCAGAACCTGAGACAGTTTTAGATGCGTACAGGTTATTGAGGGGTTCCCTGGAAAGAAGCCTGTGAGGGAGTAAGGGGAGCAGGCCGTGATCTCAGGTGACTTCCAGCCTTGGCCTGATCCATGGGCACTCTAAAATGTAAGTTGCACTACAGAGTTGTTCTGCCTTGAAACTAGGGGACCAGGGTTTGTGCCCCTGCATCCATCAGTCATTGGCTGCTTGGGGTGAGAATGTGGGGGTGATGCATCTCAAAACTGTCTGGGTGGGACAGCTCATCCAACAGCAATTGTCCAAAGAGGGTACCCAGAGAAGGCCACAGGCAGATGTTTTCATCCACAGGACTTGCAGCAGGCAGGAAGCACTGCCTGGTGGAGACGGTTGGACACCATCAGCCTACGAAGACCCAAGTACAGAAGACCAGGCCAGGACCAGAGCACTTTATCGCCGTCTGGTATTTTGGCCTCAAGCATCAGTTTGGAATCACAGTGACCAGGGCTGGACCCTGAGAAGCCACAGGGGCTCCCATGCAAAGAGGCT
>NW_011447211.1:0-649 GCF_000754665.1 Bison bison bison | reverse complement strand
GGACCTCTCTCCTCCAGCGGTGTTTTTATGCCAGAGAAATATATTTCCAACTTGTGTCAGACGCTAGCTATCAGCTTGTATTTTCTGCTAGTCATGTAAGAAACCTGTCCTGATAATCCTATACATTCCAGTCACCATCCCAGGAAGACACTTCCCAGGACACCTTTCCTTATTTCCCTTCCCTTCCCCGTCCTTGTTTCTTCTGTATTTAGGATTAGCTCCAGCATCACCCTCCACCCTCTACTTTCAAATACTTTGTACTCCTTTTCAAGCTCTTCTGAGAATACTCAAGAAGGGTGCTTTGTGACATTGTTGCTTTGGTGGGGGCCTCCCTCACCATTACTGTTTGAAGAAAAGAAGTTTCTAATCTTAACAGTTTCCTGATGACAGATATATCAGAAGGCAGGCATTTTGCCCTTAGACTCCATATCTTAGCACATATGATTTTAATACACTATTGATCAGGGGATTTTTGGAGAAACTAATACCTGTGGCCATCAATTTGTTATGCAAGTGAATATTGAAACGTCTCTGGTCAATAATGTTTGGGGAACAAAAGATATGGGCTTCCCTGATGGCACAGTGGTAAAGAATTTCCCTGCCAATGCTGAAGACGTGGGTTCAGTCCCTGGGTAGGGAAGATCCACGG
>NW_011447210.1:0-649 GCF_000754665.1 Bison bison bison | reverse complement strand
TTGGCTCGTTTTTTTTTTTTTTTTTTTTAATTTCTTGGTTTAGCCAGAGAATGACTGTGGTAACCATGACATTTGAAATTTTAAATATATAGTTTCATGGAAAATAAACTCTCATCCCAGTGGTTCTTTTCTCTTTATTTTTTGGCCATGCCATGTGGCTCGCAGGATCATAGTTTTTTGACTAGGGATTGAACCTGCACCCTCAGCAATGAAAGTGCGGAGTCATAACCACTGGACTGTCAGAGAATTTCCCCAGTGGTTCTTAACTTATGAGTTTAATCCCCCAGCAAACCCATTAAAAACATGTGAGAACATGAAGGGGAGAAAGGCTAGGGTTGGTGACTGTGGGGAAAGATTGGCATCTGTGCTCCATTCCTTATTTCCCCAAAGAACACAAAACTCCTCGTGCTGATGTGTTTCTTATTTAGCTGTGAACTGGGGAGAAGCTGGAATAGTGCATCACCAGCCCTCCAGTTAACACTGGAAAAAATCACCGAGTTAGAAGAGCATTCAAAGCCTCTTCTATGAAGGTGAGTTTGTAAGTTCAAGAGCTTCCCTGGTGGCTCACTGGTAAAGAATCTGCATGCCAATGGAGGAGATGTGGGTTCAGTCTCTGGGTTGAGAAAATCCCCTGGAGAGGGAAATGGCA
>NW_011447209.1:0-649 GCF_000754665.1 Bison bison bison | reverse complement strand
GGCCCTGGGAGAAGGGGGACCGCGGCTGCACCAAGGGGCGGCCCAGGAGAAGCCTGTGTTAACGAGCCCCGCCCCGCGGTCCCCAGGGAGCAGCGTCCCCGGAGCCCATTTGTTTTTGTCACCAGGAACTTGGGGGCAAAAATGAAGACGGCAGGACCTGTTTGCTTCCATCCCCAGGAGGCTGCCGAGTGATGAAGTCGAAATCAGAAGCCAGGCCCTGTGGCCTACCCGAGCTTGAGGACATCATAACAAACCCCTGACGCGCAAAAACCCAAAACCCAAACCGAAACCAGGCCTGGCAGATGACAGGCCACAGAAGCCCCAGAGCACAGCCACAGGCTGCCTGCCCGGCCAAAGGAGAAGAGGCGATGAGCAGGGGTAGGAAGCGCGTCTGGAGGTATGCCTCATGCCTCCACTCAGGAGCTTTGGGGATGTGGACAACACTGTCCCAGCCTCCACGCATCCCTGACGTCCGTTTCAGCAGTGCTGTGACCCCGCATGGCTCCTAACTGTGAAATGACCCCCTTGGATGACGTCACCATGGCTCCTAACTGTGAAATGAGCCCCTTGGATGACGTCACCATGGCTCCTAACTGTGAAATGACCCCCCTTGCATGACGTCACCAGCAACCCTGTCACCAGAAGCAGC
>NW_011447208.1:0-649 GCF_000754665.1 Bison bison bison | reverse complement strand
TTCTTATTCTCCATTTGAACTTCTTAATCAATCTTTTCCACTACCTAGCATTCATGCTTTGGAAGCAGAAGGAAATAGGAATCTGAGTTTTAGCTGAATCAGACATAAACAAAAGCTAGGAGCTTGAGTGAAATGTGCCATTCTGTCTAGCTCTGTTTTAACTAACCCTGTAAAAAAATTTCTGAACTCTTATCTTCTTTAGAATACACTGGATTGAATTGGTCACTTGGATTTGTGAAGAATCTTGTACTTTAAAAATAATTTATTTGTGTAATCATAGTAGCATTTTAATAGGAATAGAAGAAAACAGGTAGTGGTAAGATACCCTGAATGCATTAATTCCATTTTATCTAGTTTATTCTTGTGATAGAGGCCAATTTATTGCAGTGGTCTGTCTTTTTTTTTGTTTTTTGTTTTTTAACCATCTGACCCACTATGGGAGTTCCATGAAGAACAATACATAAGAGCTGGGATTGTAAAGAGGGTAGGGAGTGGTACAGGGTAAAATCAGTTATTGGCAGAGTGTATTTTTTTAACCTTTTTATTTTGTAGTGGACCTAGAGCCAGACATCCTGGAATGTGAAGTCAAGTGGGCCTTAGAAAGCATCACTACGAACAAATCTAGTGGAGGTGATGGAATTCCAGTTAA
>NW_011447207.1:0-649 GCF_000754665.1 Bison bison bison | reverse complement strand
GTTCCTCCATCCATGGGATTTTCCAGGCAAGAGTACTGTAGTGGGTTGCCATTTCCTTCTCCAGAGGATTTTCCCAACCCAGGGATTGAACCCAGGTCTCCCACATTGTAGGCAGATGCTTTACCATCTGAGCCACCAGGGAAGTCTGATGTCCTTATAAGAAGAGGAAATTTGGACAAAAATATGTATAGAGGAAAGACCATGTGAGGCCACAGGGAGAAAGTGGCCATTTGCAAGCCACGGACAGAGGCTGAGAAGAAACCAGCCCTGCTGACACCTTGATCTCAGACTTCCAGCCTCCTGAACTGTGAGAAAATACATCTGGGTGGTTGAAGCCACCAAGCCTGTAGAACTTTGTCTCAGTAGCCCTAGCAAGTGAATATATTCTCTATCCTTTTCCTAGTTTGATGCTTCCTCAAAGAGGCAGCTTAGAGGGACTTCCCTGGTAGTCCACTGGTTAAGAATTTAGCTTCCAGTGCAAGGGATGAGGGTTTGATCCCTCGTGGGAGAACTAAGATCCCACATGTCATGGAGCAAATAAGCCTGCGCACTGCAATGAAAAGCTTGTGCAGCCAAAAAGGAAAAAAAAAAAAAAATCAGTAAGTAAAGAGGCAGTTCAGATAGTGGTTGATGCACAGACCCTCGTTCT
>NW_011447206.1:0-649 GCF_000754665.1 Bison bison bison | reverse complement strand
TTTTTTTTTTTTTTTTTTTTTTTTTTTAGGTTATTTTTGATGTTTCTGCTCTGTGGACAAAACAGAAACCAACAAAGGCAGTGAGTGATTCACTTACTTCCTGGGCTGTCAGCTGCCACCCTGTCACCTTTGACAGTGTTCATACACATGGAGACATGTCTCTCCAGCTCCCAGGTGGTTTTCCAAGGGGAGGTCCTCAGTTTAGTATCTTTTCAGGCAATCTTTAAAAGAAAAGGAAAAATCAAATTATAAGAGATACTCCACTTGGGGCATATTAGCTCCAAGTGAAAGCAATGTGAGTAAATCTGTGCTTCCCTTCCTCTACCCAAGGCTCCAAGGTAAAAAATTGTCTATATTTAAATGAAAATGAAGGTGGGTTTTCCTTTCCTTCCTGTTCTGAGACAATTAGATAAATCTCCCTGAGGGCCTGCCAATCAACAGGACAGTCAGTTTGGAGATACTACTTGTACTATGATAGAGGTATTTGCAAGTCTGGCTAGATCTGATTTGGAGACAGCTGGGCTGTGGGTGGTCAATCTTCCCTTCTTTTTGAAATCTTATCATTGTCAGCCTGGCTGAGATAAAGCTCATTCCTAACTTCTTGAAGTTGTGGATATAAACTCACAAGGGATTTTTTTTTTTTTTTTTT
>NW_011447205.1:0-649 GCF_000754665.1 Bison bison bison | reverse complement strand
TTTTGTTCACAAGAATTGTTAATATGAGAATGTGTATCCACCTTAATAAAGAAGTTAAAAAAAAAAAAATAAAAATAAACGTGTGGCATTTACCTATAAAATCTGGCATTTCAGTTAATTATGTCTGTTATGTTAGCTACTTTGAATTTTTTATTGGAATATAGTTGATTTACAATGTTGTGTTAGTTTCAGGTGTACAGCAAAGTGAATCTGTTATACGTATACATAGCCACTCTCTTTTAAGATTCTTTTCCCCTATAGATCATTACAGAGTAATGAGCTCCCTATGCTAAACAGTAGTTATTAACTGTGTATTTTATATATAGTAATGTCTATGTGTCAGTCTCAATCTCCCAATTTATCCCTCCCCACCTCTACCCATGCAACCATAAGTTTATTTTCTACATCTTTAACTATTTGTTTTGTATATAAGTTCTTCTGTACATTTTTTTTTAGATTCCACAGGTCAGGAATATCATGATATTTGTCCTTCTCTGTCTGAATTACTTCACACAGTATGACAATCTCCAGGTCCATCCATGTTGCTGCAAATGGCATTAATTCATTCTTGTTATGATCGGCTAACAGTCCACTGTATATAGATACCATATTTTCATTACCCATTCCTCTGTTGATGGACATTTAGGTC
>NW_011447204.1:0-649 GCF_000754665.1 Bison bison bison | reverse complement strand
CAAGGAGAAAAATGTAAGTCCCAACCAACTGTTATTTATACCCCAAGAGTCCTCGCCACCAGTCTGAGATGACAAGGAACTGGTGAGGGAGATCCTTCCAGAAACCCCTGGGATTCCACGACCTTTCCTTGGGGCCCCCACTTCAGAGGTCCTTCCCTGTTTATCATGCTGTGTCCCTTACCGTCCTCGCTCCACGATGCGGCCATCCTTGATGACAAGGATCTGGTCAGCACTGACCACCGTGGAGAGCCTGAGAGGTCAGAGGTCAGTCAGTCACCCACCACGACACCCGAGGGGGGCCCCCACCTGCTGCCTGTCCCATACCTGTGTGCCACCACGATGGTGGTGCGGTTGGCGCAGACTTTGGCCAGAGAAGCTTGGATGGCCCTCTCATTATGGGTATCCAACGCAGACGTTGCCTACAGAGAGGGACTTAGGTAAAACTGTCCCTCCCACCAGATCCCTGGTGGGAGGAGGATGCAAGTGGCTGGCTGAGGCCTCAGGAATCAAAAAGGACCTTGTTTTGCGCTTGAAAACTGTTATGTATTTTTTTAAAACATGCATTTGTGCTGGCTCTCCTACATGAAGAACGGTGTTCAGCAGGAATGGCTGGGCACAGGCTCAGGGAGGAAGGAGGGGGACAAGGCAT
>NW_011447203.1:0-649 GCF_000754665.1 Bison bison bison | reverse complement strand
TTGGTGGAAAGCGATTCTCCTAAAATCTCAAGATCTTCTTAGTCAAAGGTTTTTTTTCTCCACCATATAATTATCCTGGAGAAATGGGATGAAAAACATCACCTTGCCCAAGATCATACCTCCCTTGACCCCAAGTCCCAGGGCAGCCTAAAGCCCTAGTTCATACAGGGTTATAAAAACCAAAACTCTCTTTTCCCAATTTTGCATAACTCTGAAGGGCCATTAAAGCTTCAAGTCCATCATGGGGTCACCTGAAAGCTTGTTGGGATTATACTATAACCCAACTTCTTATTCAGTCCAATCCTGGTTCGTTTCCTTTTCCCAGAAGTGTGAATAAATTCCCATCCTGGCAGGAATAATTAACCCAGACCATAAGGAGAAGGTGTGGATGCTGTTACACAATGGAGAGGGGAAGGACATGAATATATTTGGCATTTAGGTTGTCAACTGGGATGTGCATGACACAAGAGCAGCAGCCTCAAAAGAGCACAGTAGCAGGACCTTGCACCCCTCAGATGAGGGTCTTGCCACCCCACCAGATAAGCCATCTAGACCAGCAGCATTTCCAAGGATGAAGCAAATCTAGATAATAGAGGAAGGAGATGCTGAGCATTGGTTGCACCCTTTAGAGGCTGGAGATCAACTAAAC
>NW_011447202.1:0-649 GCF_000754665.1 Bison bison bison | reverse complement strand
GCTATCTAGGTTGGTCATAACTTTCCTTCCAAGGAGTAAGGATCTTTTATTTTCATGGCTGCAGTCACCATCTGCAGTGATTTTGGAGCCCAGAAAAAGAAAGTCTAACACTGTTTCCACTGTTTCCCCATCTATTTCCCTTGAAGTGATGGGACCGGATGCCCCTAGAGGCCATGAAAACTGAGGGTGGATGGAACTGGCAGAATAAAATATTCTCGCGGGACAACAGGGTCAGTTGAGATTAAATAGAGTTTTCAGGGAAGGGAGAGACCATCTCAGACTTGGGAGGAGGAGCTCATTTTGCCAGAAAGGAAGTTTCAGGGACATTTGAGAGGAATTCAGAAATTTCAACTTTTTCTGAGTCCATCCAGATTGTTCTCATTCCAAATCTCATAGTCCCACTCCTTCCCAATCAAGTTCCTAATTTTCATGTAAGAAATGTGGCAAGTCTGTGATTTGCATTGTAATTTTGCAATACACACAATTAAATTTTGGATTTGGCTTTCAGTGATATTTGAAAATTAGGTGGCTCAGTCGTAAAGAATCTGCCTTCCAATGCAAGAGACACAGGAGATATGGATTCAATCCCTGGGTCAGGAAGATCCCCTGGAGAAGGAAATGACAACTCACTCCAGTATTCTTGCCTGGG
>NW_011447201.1:0-649 GCF_000754665.1 Bison bison bison | reverse complement strand
TGCCTGGAGAATCCTGGGGATGGGGGAGCCTGGTGGGCTGCCATCTATGGGGTCGCACAGAGTCGGACATGACTGAAGCGACTTAGCAGCAGCAGCAGCTAGATTCCAAATGCCCCCATTACAAGATGAATCAGAATGACTAAATCAATGCATGATTTGAATTTCATTTCAGGTCCGGCTTAAAGGTGGGTAAGGGGAGATTCTGACAGGTATCAACATTTTACAAAAGCATAAGAAATCTCAAAGATACCTTATTTTGCTAATAAGGTATCTTATTAGCATAATACCATTCATCATTAATGTGAGATTTTTTAGAGTTGTTTTTTATTTTATTTATTTTTGGCTGTGCTAGTTCTTCATTTTGGCAGGCAGGCTTCTCTAGTTGTGGCTCAAGGGCTTAGTTGCCACTCACGATGTGGGACATCGAAAAATTGATGCTTTCGAACTGTGATGCTCCGGAAGACTCTTAAGAGTCCCTTGAACTGCAAGGAGATCAAACCAGTCAATCCTAAAGGAAATCAACCCTGTATATTCCTTTGAGGGACTGATGTTGAAGCTGAAGATCCAATACTTTGGTCACCTGATGTGAAGAGCTGACTCATTGCAAAAGACTCTGATGCTGAAAAGATTGAGGGCAGGAGAAGAAGGG
>NW_011447200.1:0-649 GCF_000754665.1 Bison bison bison | reverse complement strand
CATGTAGAGAAGACATAGGAAAGGGTTTGGTCACCAGCCCTAGTCTTTGAGTCATATTTGTTTAGAACCAGACATGTGAGGGTAAGGAGCCAAGAGATGATTTGAACTCCCAGCCATTGAGTAATCCTCAGCCTTTGAATCTTTTCAGCTGAATTCTGAAGCATTATAGAATAGAGACAAACCATTGGCTACTGTGTCCTGGTTGAATATACCTAACCCACAGGATATCCTATCATGATAAAATGGTTGTTTTAAAGCCACTGTATGTTTTGGGAGTAGTTTGTTTTGTAGCAAATGACCAGAACATATAGCTATTAAATTCACTGATATTGCTAAGCCAGACCTTGAGAGAAGGGAACACAGGACACGCATATTTTGATTGAGGACATAGTTTGGCATCCGAGAATTAACTATACAGTTTTGCTTACTAAGTCAGCCACTAGAACAATTCAAGTTGCTACAAGATTGCTGCTTCTCTGTAGTTTGCAGTTTTCATCAATACTTGTTTGATAAATTTTTATTGAGCACCTACTGTTGGACAATTTTAAGAACAGAACTTACAGCATTAAACAAGAAAGTCTAGTGGGCAAGAAAGGTGATAAATGCTATACAAAACAAACAAATCTTGTCATGTTTAAGGCCATAGAAT
>NW_011447199.1:0-649 GCF_000754665.1 Bison bison bison | reverse complement strand
TTTTTTTTTTTTTTTAAAACCTGGCTATAGGCATGATGTCTTTACCAGGCTTCTAAGGTGTGGGGTATAACTTGTCACCCTCTTATCCCCCAGAGTGGCAGCTGATGAATGAACAAATGAGTAAATATTCTGAGGAGGCCAAATGGATTTATTAATCTGATTTTTTTTTTCTTTGTACAAAATGGAATGCCACACTCACAAGAGCTCATCTGAAAGACTTACAGAAATGGATTATGTCTGACAAAGCTTTCCATCAACTATCACTTCACAATAGGCCAGAGATCTTGTAACATTAGGAAAGGACCTTCTATCAAACCATGTTGACCAGCATCCTGGGTTAGGTTTCAGATGAAAGTCCTGGGGGTTCTAGAACTTGGAGTCATGCCTGTTAGTTAAGTGAAAGGCATTTCACACGTCTGCTTTTATCAGTTTATTCATGCTGATAGGTGCTTTTAAAGGGAATTCACAGCTCCTGAAAGGCTCTGAATGAAAAGATCCAGGGGACAAAGTCCTCTGTTGATCTGTAGAATGTGCCTTAGGAAGGATATTAGCTGCCCCACAAATTTCTCCTCTTGTTCAAACACAGAAATGGATGAAGAGTAACCACCATTATTGCCTTTTTTTTTTTTTTGTATAGCCCCCTTAGATT
>NW_011447198.1:0-649 GCF_000754665.1 Bison bison bison | reverse complement strand
TCGTGGCCATCTGTCACCCCTGCACTACATGGTCATCATGAACCCCCAGCTCTGTGGGCTGCTGGCTCTGGGGTCCTGGAGCCTCAGTGTCACAGGCTCCCTGCCTGAGACCTTGACTATCTTAAGGCTGTCTTTCTGCAGAAGCATGAGGATCCCACATTCTTTTTGTGATCTTCCTGAAGTCCTGAAGCTCGCTTGTTCTGACACCCTCATCAATAACACAGTGGTGTATTTTGTGACTATTATCCTAGGTGTTTTTCCTCTCTCTGGGATCCTCTTTTCTTACTATCATATTTTCTCCACCATCCTGAGAAGTTCATCAGTCAGGAGCAACTGCAAAGCTTTTTCCACCTGTGGGTCTCACTTCTCAGTGGTTTCCTTGTTCTATGGCTCAGGCCTAGGGGTCTACCTCAGTTCTGCAGTCACTTCATCCTCTAGGACAAGTCTGGTGGCCTCAATGATGTACACCATGGTCACCCCCATGCTGAACCCCTTCATCTACAGTCTGAGGAACAGAGACATGAAGGGGGCCCTTGTGCGGCTCATTAGCAGGGCACCATCTCTCATTCACAGGGCCTTCAGAGGACTCTCATAAGTAACTGGGCACATAATATTGAGGACCAGACATCCTGGCTTCCTTCATTTAATG
>NW_011447197.1:0-649 GCF_000754665.1 Bison bison bison | reverse complement strand
TTGGGCAGGCATGCTCCCAAACTCAAGGTCAAGTGTCTTAAAGTTTTCTGGACTGAAGGAAAGTGAGTCATACTAACAAAACCTACAAGATACTGAAATGTAGCTTCGATGTGAATTATTGCCATCACTGTTTTATGGGACACTGACTGTGGGGGAGCATCTTCTGGAGTGCTCTGGGGGAGGCAGAGCACTCCTCTGTATTGCATATCATTCTCCTTACTCCTCATGCTCACCCTGTGACATGGGACTCTTCTCATCTCCATCTTTCCCAAGTGGATACTAAACTCCCCAGAATACATGAAACTGCTCCAGGCCTCACCTACTGTAAATGGAAGAATTGGGCTTCAAACTCAAGAATCACTCCTGTATTCAAGTTTTGGCCACTCCTCCCTATGGCCAAGATAGGTGTAAGTGCCGATCCCAAGAAGTAGGCTGGCCACTGTGTTCCATGTCTTCCCACCTGCAGGTTCAGTGAAGAGTCAGATTTTCAGAAGGCTGCTCACTGTCAATGAAATTCAAACAGGGGAAGCACTGTGATTTGACAATTGTAAGCCTTCCTCCATTTTTGCAGCCCTTTCCACACTGGGGGTGCCTGAAAAACCATCCCCAACAGAGCACCGCCCTCTTGGGCTCAGGAGAGCCTGTCCCT
>NW_011447196.1:0-649 GCF_000754665.1 Bison bison bison | reverse complement strand
GTTAAACCCGGGAATCTTTATGTCCTAGAAAAGTCTGTCTTTTTTTGAAACATGGAACGCTTTGTTTCTTTTTTCCATTCTTGAAAAAGACATGGATGTGAAGATGCGTTTTTCATTTTTGTTCCACTGTAATAAGAGCAGTGATGGCACTGGGATAATACCTGTTGGATGACACTGAACCTCAGAATGGGGAGTAATTGGAGGTGTGGGAACTGTGGCCAAAGGAACTGTGCCCTCTGGACCTTCCTTCCCTCTCTGTTGCAGGTGGCTGCCCCTCGTACCATTCGATTATTGGCCCCTGTGAATATTAGTCCAGGACGGACGTGTGTGCTAAATTTTTTTCAAGAACTATAAATCCTGATTATTTTACATGGAATTCTGAATTTTAGAGGTTGGCCACAGAAGTTAAATTTAAATAAACAGAAATGATAGCGGTACTTCATAGTCAATGACTCAGGCCAAACATGGGAAAATATGAGCTTGACGCCCATAAGGCTCTGATCTTAAAGTTCTTTTTCCCCCTAGAACTTTTTCTTTTCAGACAAATATTTATATACCCCTTACTGTTCTCTCAGTTCAGTTCAGTTCAGTCGCTCAGTCGTATCCGACTCTTTGTGACCCCATGAATCGCAGCACGCCAGGCCTCCCT
>NW_011447195.1:0-649 GCF_000754665.1 Bison bison bison | reverse complement strand
TGGAAAATTGGAGGAAAAAAAAAAAAAAACAGTCATTCCTCTGCTCTTTCAAACTAGCAAACCAAAACCACAAATAACTCTTCATTTCTAGAAGCTGTTCACATGTCTTACAGAAGAGAAGGTCTTAAAATTCACAGTGAAGTAATGACAACTTCACCACATACCATGCCAGATAAATTAGTTCATTTTAATTTTAATTTCCAAGGTCATCTCTAGATTGGACTATCTCCACACAACATGTCAGGAAAAGTCTTACAATGAAGTAGATTCAAGTTAAATTTTCTGGAAAGCCCAACCCAGGAAAGCATCACAAAGATCAGGTAACCAAACAGCATAGCAGGCAAATTCTCCAACCAATGCTCAGCTTTCCTCAAACACAGTCTCACCATGTGATCGAGCCTCCAGTATCCCTAACCTCTTAATAATAAAACTGACACAAAACACATACATACGGCCAAGACTGAGCAAACTATCCTGTCTAACACCATCCTTGGAGCAGCTCTATAAGACAGACACCATATCCAGATTTTAAACAAGGGAACTGAAGTTGAGAGACAACATTTCATCAAACATTGCATACCTAGAAGAGGCAGAACTGGAAATGTGAGCTCACAACCTTTGACATTCTCTGCTCTCCTTACAAGCTTCT
>NW_011447194.1:0-649 GCF_000754665.1 Bison bison bison | reverse complement strand
GTGATGTTCACTGTGTTTGCTTCCTGCACAGGTTACCTGGCCCTGGTGATTGCAGCCTGTGTGATGAACTTTCACAGAGCCCTTCCTCTTTTCGTGATCACCGTGGTTGCCATCTTCTTTGTGGTCTGGGATCACCTCATGGCCAAATATGAGTCTCAGATAGCCAGGTTCCTGTCTCCAGGCCAAAGGCTACTGGACAGCCATTGGTTCTGGTTGAAGTGGTAAATGCACTCAGTTCTTTTATTGTGGTTGAGAGGGATGTTAGTCTTTTGCAACACTGTTCCATAGATTCATTCTAAAATTGCTTCCTCATTGATGGGATATTAAAGCTAGGAACAACCCAGGGAATAATTCATTAAAAAAAATTTTTTTAAACCTTCATTTTATAATCAGGACATGAAGGCCTAGATCAGGCAGTGATTCATGCAAGATGTGCTCAAATGCCCCTACAAACTGCCTTCATTTCAAGTGCCACTAAGTGATAAAATGTTGTCCAAAAGTTGGGATGGTTCTGACTTGAAGGGGTGACTTTCTCTCTGGGCATCTGTAAATTATTAAAATCAACTCTCTCTTATAGGACCCCTGTCCTGCAGGTGACTGTTCAGGGCTTTTCTTTCAGTCTGTCTCTTTGGGACCCCCCCCCCTGCCT
>NW_011447193.1:0-649 GCF_000754665.1 Bison bison bison | reverse complement strand
TATTTTTTTTTTTTTTTGCCAATTAATTATCCATTATTTTCCAGACACTTTAAACATTATCATACGAGACTCTAAGTCTTCTTTAAATCTCATGGAAAATGTTGATATTTTGCTTTAGCAGGCAGTCAACCCACTTGGGTTCAGGCCCCATGTTCTGACTAGCCATCTGTGGTTTGTGGTATCAAGACACATTCCAGTTTCCCATGCCTTTGAAGTGCTATTTCCACCTGTCTTGTGTGTTTGCCACCCAGTGGCCAGTCTAAGACATGGGCAATTGCCCACCAATTAGTTCCATTCTCAAAGAATATTGTAAATTAGATCCATGCACATGCAGCTGAAGTGAGTCCAGAAGTTCATAAATAATTTAATAGGATTGTTTTCTCTATCTTTATATATTTATGATCCCTCTTGATACTTTCTGATGCCCTGGGACTCCCTTTTTAGTTCCACAGAATTCAGTAAGTACTCTAACACCAACTTCCTGTGTTATTTCAGATCAAGAAACAGGAGGACAGAGAATGACAAAGAAAACGAAGTATCAAATGTTCATATCCCTCAAGGTTTGAAGCACCTGTGGGCCCTGCAGCCACCACTGTTGCTACCACAATACCTCTTTCTTTCTCTTGAAACCTGACCTGGAAGGCTTCAC
>NW_011447192.1:0-649 GCF_000754665.1 Bison bison bison | reverse complement strand
GGGATTAAATCTGCGTCTCCTGTGTCTCCTGCATTGGCAGGCAGATTCTTTACCACTTCCCCACCCGGAAGTTAAGTGTTAGTTGCTCAGTCGTGCCTGACTCTTTGCGACCCCCACCAGACTTCTCTGTCCATGAGATTTTCCAGGCAAGGATACTGGAGTGGGTTGCCATTTCCTTCCCCAGGGGATCTTCCCAACTCAGGGATCGAACCCGGGTCTCCTGGACTACAGGCACATACTTTACCGACTGAGCTACAAGGGAAGCCCCACCTGGAAATGACTCCTGAAATGAGATTGTCAATAATATTCCTCACATTAAAGAGCAAAACACTGGAGTAAATGCTTTTGCTGTGTATATTCATTTCACTCTCTCAGGACTCTATTAAGTGCTTGTGATGAATTAGGCTTTGAAACAGAGAAGGCACCACTGTGGGGTGCAGACTGTTGCGCTGAGAGCCCGGTGGTCAAGGTGGCGTGTGGGCCAGCTGTCCGGGCGCCGGCAGGCTGGCCTCTGGATTTGTCACTGTTACTAATCTGATGCAGCTGGATTTCTTCTCTTTCTTCCATTCTTCCTGTATTGCAAGATCGGGATACTTTGGTTTTCTCACTAATTCTGTCTTCACCCTCACTCACGTCTCAACTGTAGTTG
>NW_011447191.1:0-649 GCF_000754665.1 Bison bison bison | reverse complement strand
CCTGAGAATGTTTTTCCTCTAATACAACTTTAATTTTTTTCTAATTTGGTTTCTTTTCTTCATAGAGAACATTATTTTATGTACTTGTGGGATCTTAGTTGTCTTACATATCTATTTTAATTTCTTTAAAATTATTTTTTCTAATGAATTTTAATTCTTTACTCTTAATCATTTTACTTAATTTTCTTAAGACTGACCTCCCTAAGTCGGTCTATATTTTTGGTGGTATCTATTATGAAAATTTCTGCTTCTAAAGTGGTCTTTATATCTGGATAAGTCACTGTTTCCTTGCTGAATCTGCCAGCTCATTTATAATATCCTTCTATTGGCTTATCTTCTTTAACCCTTTCTCTTTTATTATAAGTACTTTATTTTTTTTAAAGACTATTTTCTTTAATTTTTTAATGTCATGGAAAAGTATTTGAAGAAGTCATCTATTTTTTTCTATAATTGTTACATGTGATTTTTGTGTATCTCTTTTACTTAAACTTTTTTTTTTCTTGTTATATATGTATTGGTTTTATGCCAGTTCCTTTCTGTTATTTTTTTTCTCATCTTTAAATGGTGCCATTCTTTCAGGACGCCAGTCTGAGAAGGAGCTGGGGGAGTAAGCTGGATAAGTAAGCTGGGGGAAGCATTTAGTTTCATT
>NW_011447190.1:0-649 GCF_000754665.1 Bison bison bison | reverse complement strand
TTTTTTTTTTTAAATTTCTTTCTTTATTTGACTGCATCCTGTCTTAGTTGCAGCATGCAGGGTCTTCATTGCATCACATACAGAATCTTTCCTTGCGATGTGCAGGCTCTCTAGATGGGGTGTGCACGATCCAAAGTGCACGAGCTCAGTCATTGTAGGATCTTTGTTCCCCAACCAGGGATTGAACCTGCATCCCCTGCATTGCAGGGTGGGTTCTCAACCACTGGACCACCAGCAAAGTCCCTAACACTGCTCTCTGATGCATAGATTGTTTTTGTTCTTTTATTTTTTTCTCTACAAGGCTTGTTCTACACAACAACTGTATCAATCAAAACTCTTGTGGCAAGTACAGAAACTGTACCTCAACTGTCTTAAGCAGAGAATGCTTTATGGATTAAGGCTGCCAAGTTCAGGAGTCCTGGGTTCATAATGCTGCCAAGTTCAGGGGTCCTGGGTTCATAAGGCTGCCAAGTTCAGGGGTCCCGGTCCAGCTGCGCCCAGGGCTCACAAGGAGTTAACAAGCACTGGCTCCTCCTTCCTCTCACCTCAGCTTTTTTCCGAGATGACTTTCACTTGAGCTTGGCCAAGCTTCTATTCCCCCCAGCCTGGCGACCCCCGCAGAGGTCATCCCGCACCCCCTCAACACACT
>NW_011447189.1:0-649 GCF_000754665.1 Bison bison bison | reverse complement strand
CTGGATCCAGCTGTGCCTGAAGCCCTTCTATTCTGGGCTTCTTAATTACTCAAGCCTATAAAGTCCCCTTTTGCTTGAGGCAAATAGGTTTCTTCACTTATAACCAAGAAATTCCGAATGATGGAGCCCTTAGAAGTGAATCTCGGCTTTACCCTGAAGGTACTACTTTGAGAGATATTTAGGAAGCAGGGTTTAGCAATGAGAGGGTAACAGGCAGGAAGGCCAGGGGTCTCCAAATGGAGGAAATAAGCTGCAAGTGTCAGACATTTTTTCTCTCTCTCTTAAGCGGCAGGAGGAAACAAACCATGAGGGTTAGATTTTTTTCCCCTTCTCTGTACAGATTTAAAAAGAGGTTTCTCTTAAAATTCTGTGTTACCATAAGGACACCTGGTTCCACCTGAACTTAACTTTTCTCAAACCTAGAGCTAACCAATGCATTTTTCTTATGGAAATGTTTGTCTTAAGCTATATTAATGTGCTATATATTTACCCTAGACTCTGTCTTCAAGTCGGTTCCACCTAAAGGCTCAGAACTGACTTGACAAACCAGTATGTTATACTCACACATTGTTCTCCTAATCTATGTTAATGAAACTATGTATTTGCTTGGAAATCTGCCTTTCTTCAAGATTCATGTCAATCATGTTTT
>NW_011447188.1:0-649 GCF_000754665.1 Bison bison bison | reverse complement strand
TGTTTTAATGCAGTTGCAGTGAGGAAAACAAAAATGTATTTATAAACAAAGAGGATAAAATTAGAGATAAACATAAAAATGAAAATTAGGCACCATAATATAAGAGGGAGAAGGATTATTTAAATTGTGGGTGATTGAGCTGAGTTCTGAAGGATGAGCAAAAGTTAGATAAAGTACTAAGCAGAAAGCATGTCACTTGAAGAACCAGTACATATGGACACTGTAAGATTCAAACAGACTTGGTATATTTGTACAAACAGAGCAGTCAATAAGACTGGAAAGTGGTAAGGGAGGGAGAGAGTTTTACAAAGTGAAGTTGGAAAAATAGGTAAGGCCAGATGACATAGATCTAAAAGGCTGTGACCAGAAGGAGAAACATTATTTCAAGACGGAAAGCTGTCCATTTCTCAGTAAAGGAAGTGATATGATGAGACTTAATTTTTAGTAAGATTTTAGGCTGCTGAATGAAAATGGACTGTGAATCTGTTCAGTAGTGGAAGAAGGGGTACACGTATTTAATAATGATCTTGCAGGAGTCTAGGCCATTTGTGACAGTGACCGAGGCCAGAGGTCTGCCTGTAGAGAGAGAGAGAGAGAGAGAGAGAGAGAGATAAAGAGTTATAGGTTACTTTACTTTAATCCAAGTAAT
>NW_011447187.1:0-649 GCF_000754665.1 Bison bison bison | reverse complement strand
GAATATGATGCGGTAGCTCATGAAAGCCCTTCAGTGCCTGAGTATAGTTACCATTTGCAGGGCAGGATGGCCGCTGGTTGCATAACAAGAATGGATACATTTTCAGAAGAATTAAAGCTGAAACTACTCTTTTAATCCCTAGGCCTTGAATCCTTGGCATTATCCATTATCTTCAGTACCAGCTACTTTAAATCCTAGATTTAGTCACATATTTGCTAAACCAGACTCACCTATTTTAGAACATATGGGACTGAAATGTTTCCATTTGGATTGTGTGTGTGTGTGTGTGTGTGTGTGCATTCATGTGCATGTGCGTTGGAGGTGATGAAAGGATGAAGGATTTTGGAGAAAATAGCAAACTGTTTACTGAATATAAACAGCAAAACCCCCACAACATCATTAGTTAAAATACAAATAGGAGTTTGGCAAGGTTAAGCTATTAAGAGGTGATTTCATGTTGTTTAAAGCCAAGGGTAATTTAGATTAAGTGTGCCTTCAGGCAGTACTAAAATCAATTAGCTAATGAAGTTGTTCAGTCACTAAGTCATGTCTGACTCTGCGACCCCATGGACTGCAGCATGCCAGGTTTCCCTGTCCTTCACTATCTTCCAGAGTTTGCTCAAATTCATGTCCACTGAGTCTGTGATGT
>NW_011447186.1:0-649 GCF_000754665.1 Bison bison bison | reverse complement strand
TGCTTCAGTCGTGTCTGACTCTGTGTGACCCCATAGATGGCAGCCCACCAGGCTCCTCCATCCATGGGGTTTTCTAGGCAAGAGTACTGGAGTGGGGTGCCATCGCCTTCTCCGCCTTGCCTTCCTAGGGGTCCACAGAACACAATCACACCAAGTATCCTCAAGTATTGGGGTCACGCCCAATATCCTCAGAATAATGAAGGGGGAAAAAGAAGTACAGGGAGGGGAAGTGACTTTCCCAAGGTTACACAGAAAGTTAAGGGCACAGTCCAGCTTAGGGACTGGATTTTTGAATTCCTCAATGGTCTTCATAGAACATGCCTCCTTGTTTATCCCGCATCAGGGTAGAGTCACCAAATTCATATCAAAGCTTGGGTGTCCAGGGAGCCAGAAGGTTTTGGAGCTAGGCAGTGATGATGGACTGGAAGGAGATCAGAATTCAGACTTAGGCTGTCAATGAGTTGTTTTGGATAAGACAGTCAAAACTACTGTGAGTTGAGGTTACTGACTCTCTGATAAATGGGACTGAAAAACAAGAACATGGAATAAAAAGGTCTTGTATCTCCTCTTTCAGTTCAGCTCAGTTGCTCAGTCGTGTCCGACTCTTTGCGACCCCATGAATCACAGCACGCCAGGCCTCCCTGTCCAT
>NW_011447185.1:0-650 GCF_000754665.1 Bison bison bison | reverse complement strand
TAAATGTTACTAATATAGATATCCTAGAAACTGTATGGAGTTCCTAAAATTCTGATATGTTTGGGTAAAGTGTTATCAGGCATAATTCTAGTTACTATCTCAAAATATTGTCATAGCACTAACCAAGTTTCACCTTCAAGAAGGTTCATCTTCAAGAAGATTTATAGAAAGGACTTTTGGATAAATACCAGCTTCTGAACTGGGTAAGGATTCTAACAGAAAACCTGATGATTTCACAAAGGTTAACAAAAGGACTGAATGAACTGGTGAATATGCTTAACTTTTATGGTTTCTATCTGAAAAATTACTGATTTGAATCTGTGTTTTCTAAGTGTAAGAAAAAAAAAACAAAACCCTTCCCATCAAACTAATTATAACAGTATTTTGGTAAAATTATATTTTATAAACAAATTGAAACATTTATCTTTTCTCTCTCTCTGAACCCTCCAGAGATTGGAAGCTTCCACTAACTTTATAAGTTAGGAAAGTGAAAGTGAAGTCGCTCAGTCGTGTCTGACTCTTTGCGACCCTGTGGACAGTAGCCTACAAGCTCCTCTGTCCATAGGATTTTCCAGGCAAGAGTACTGGAGTGGGTTGCCATTTCCTTCTCCAGGGGATCTTCCCAACCCAGGGATCGAACCCAGGCCTCC
>NW_011447184.1:0-650 GCF_000754665.1 Bison bison bison | reverse complement strand
GGCAAGAGTACTGGAGTGGGTTGCCTAGCTTTCTATCATGAGAAGTTTCCAAAATAGTGATTGCTGTTATGAAATATCAAGTCCCCTGCATATGAACCTTTAAGTTATGAACTTTCAAAGATGCAAACGTGTGCATTCCAGCAACATCAGCAGTGAGTGAAATTGAGGCTTACCCTCCATCTCCTATTGCAGATGATCCTTCAGCTCTACCATCTCCCACCTCCTCTCCCTGCAGTCAGCAACTCTTCTTGCCTGTTCACTCAGTGTCAGCCCTTGTATGCCAGCTGTTGTACTCTAAGATTAAAGTGCACTCTAAGATTAAAAATATTTTATTCTTTGTGTTTTTTTAATGTATTATTTGTGTGACAAGTACGGTAAACCTATGACAGTGTAGTACTATATAGCAGATTGTGTTAGCTGGGTACCTAGTTTGACTATGTTGCGCTTAGGAACATGCTCTCAAAACAGAGATCTTTTGTGTGTAGGGGACTTATTGTAATCCTGACAGAACAGTTTATAGAAAGGAAATAAATACTAGTGCAGGCCCCCCACGAATCAGCTAGAAAGCTAGGGCCATCATTTAACTTCTCTGGGGTTCAACCTCACATTGTCAGCTTGGGAGCGAGGGAAGAATAAACAGGTGAAACACG
>NW_011447183.1:0-650 GCF_000754665.1 Bison bison bison | reverse complement strand
GACCCCATGGATGGCAGCCCACCAGGCTCCCCCGTCGTGGGATTCTCCAGGCAAGAACACTGGAGTGGGTTGCTATTTCCTTCTCCAGACCATCTTACTGTTGTTGCAACTAAACAATAGAAACGTGGGTGGACAAATTAACAGGCGAGGCGAATGGGGAGGAAAGAGTAGGGGCCAGGAGGGCCAGAATCCTCTGGGCAAGGGTTCCTCCTAACTCCTTTCCTGGGAAGGAGGCCTTGGTTCAGCAGACTCAAATTCTATTCGTAACAAGGGGTAGGGCTTCATACGTGAGCCGAAGCTCAAAATTAGGTTCCTTGACCGAAAAGGGTACATAACAGCCCTTCCCTTACAACTCTTCAACTACTGAATGAAAAGGAAAGCGCTTCAACAGACTTCAACGAAGTTACCACAAAGTGCGGCTACCGTGAGCTGCCATTTTACGGACAGGCAAACTGAGGCTCGCCGGGCGGCGATTTACCGAGCTTCCCCACCCCCTTGCCGGCGCGGTCCGCGTCTAGGACGGTATAGCCCACCTCGCCAAGGCCTCGGACACTGCTGTCCCAGTAAATCCCTAGGAGGCGGAACTTGTGACAAGTGCCGCTTCAGGACTTGGCCAAGAAGGCGCTTCCGGAGATCAGAAGAGCGTCGTG
>NW_011447182.1:0-650 GCF_000754665.1 Bison bison bison | reverse complement strand
TTGGGAAGATTCCTTGGAGAAGGGAAAGACTACCCACTCCAGTATTCTGGCCTGGAGAAGTCCATGGACTGTATAATCCATAGGGTCGCAAAGAGTTGTGTTTTCATATCTGGTAGGAAAATTTTAGTTTTACCCTGTTTCAAACTATTTGTAGCTATTTTTGCCTCTTATTTAAGAACAATTTTAGAAGCACCTTAGTTTTTGAATAAGAAAAAATGACATTTTGAGATTATTATTATTTGAGACACTTTGACCTCAAGTTAAATAAGTAAATACTAGAACTGAGATCTTTATATTCTTAGGCCTTCCATCCAGCAAAGCATGATTTGTCTTTTCATTGATTCAGTGCTTGTATATTAATAAAATCTTATTTCACTCAGGTTCTACATAATGTTGTACTATTTTATATATTTTATGAGGGTGGGTTATGGATAAGATTTTTTTCACTGTAAATTTTTATTGCTGGTATCCAGAAAAGTTATTCTCACAAGTAGTCATTTGAGATAGTCTTATATCCAGGCCATTTGTTAAAATGTCTCATTATACTTTATCCATTTATGCCTGCTACTGCTAAGTCACTGCAGTCCTGTCCGACTCTGTGTGACCCCATAGACGGCAGCCCACCAGGCTTCCCTGTCCCTGGGATTCTC
>NW_011447181.1:0-650 GCF_000754665.1 Bison bison bison | reverse complement strand
TATGCAAAGTTGTGTTAGTTTCAGGTATATAGCAAAGTGATTAAGTTATACATATACATGTATCTGTTCTTTTTCAACCTGATTTAGGTTGTTATATAATATTGTATAGAGTTCCTTGTACTATATAATAGGTCCTTGTTGGTTATTCATTTTCTTTATTTTTTATTTTTTTGGCTGCACTGCATGTGCAATCCCAGTTCCCTGACCAGGAATCGAATTTTGTGTCCCTGCGTTAGAAGCATGGAGTCTCAACTCCTGGACCACCAGGAAGTCTCTGTTTATCCATTTAAAATATAGCAGTGTGTATAAATCAATCCCAAACTCCCTAACTGATCTTCTTTTATCATACATATGTCTCTAATATAATACTAATACACATATTAAAAGTGAAATCAAGATTGCCGGGAGAAGTATCAATAACCTCAGATATTCAGATAACACCATCCTTATGGCAGAAAGTGAAGAGGAATTAAACAGCCTCTTGATGAAAGTGAACTTTCATGAGGTGAACTGTTGATGAAGTGAACTTAAAACTCAACATTTAAAAACTAAGACCATGGCATCCGGTCCCATCACTTCATGGCAAATAGATGGTGAAACAATGGAAACAGTGACAGACTTCATTTTGGGGGGCTCCAAAATCACTGCAG
>NW_011447180.1:0-650 GCF_000754665.1 Bison bison bison | reverse complement strand
TCTGAATATAATTTTCTACTTTTGGATGAATTTCCTAGAGGTCAAAATATTATATTCTGGGGGCATTTAGTATTTGCATTTCTACCACTGCTCTTTCAGAGTCAAGTGCTTTTGCTGGGATAAAATGATCCCAACCATTAAAGTAAAATGAGAAAAATTTTAAATGATTCCTTATCTCATAAATGGAATGTTCACCACTAGTCCATATATAATTCTACATAAGTTCTATGTTTGACTCAAGGCAAACATCTGTATAAGATCATTAGCCACAACATTTTTTCAAAGGCGGCCCAGGGAGCTTAACTCTTCCATCAGGCAATAATGGAAGCAGGAACTGTGCCCCAGCTTTTTCAGCCAAGGAAACTGGAATGAAGAAATAATGGCTTAATTCAGTCCTGAAGTACAGTAGTTTCAGCATAATTTAATATTGAAGCCTGGGAGAGAAGTGAAAAGAAAAACCTGCATACACTTGTATGAAATTGTGATCCCTGACATAATGACTCCCATCAAGTGTGAGCCTCAGGCAGCCTTTCATCTTCCAAGGATAGGACTCAGTTAGACAACAGGACAGAATCACAGCATCACTATGTCCATATTCTTTTATTCTCAGCTCCCCCACCCTTTTTTTCCTAACAAATTCCAACTCCAGC
>NW_011447179.1:0-650 GCF_000754665.1 Bison bison bison | reverse complement strand
CACTTCACCAGACTGCCTATAAGATACTCTCGTATTATATGTAAATAGCTCCATCAGAGCTGCTCAAAGGCAGCACCATACCCTCACTGGGCGCGTAATAGTCACTGAGAGTTGAACACACACAGTACAGGTTGACTCACTTAAAAGCAATCTATAAAACTCAGTTGTTAGAACTCAATAAGGGAGCCTCTGTTCCAAGACACAAATGAGCACACAAAGCTAAAGAGTTCTAAAAACTAGCTGACTTTGTAGTTTTCTTTCCAATTTTCCCATTTCCCTCTTCCCATTACCCACCCCCTGCACACATACCCCGTCGTCCGACACTCCCAGAGTGCCACCCAGGCCTAGAACCCTCACCCTCCTCCTATTTCCAGTCCTTAGTTGGCTCTCTTCCATCACTCAAATAGTGCTTCAAATCAGAGTCTAAGAGTTGGACCCTCTTCCTTTTGCCCAGTCTAAAGCATGAGATAGTCATTAATCCTACCATCAAAACCTAAAACTTTAGTAGGTCAGTGTTCCTTCTCAGTCACATGGACAGAGGCTCACACTGGGGAGGAAATAAGCATAATAAATCATGTAACACAGTGTGTGTGTGTGTGTGTGTGTGTGTGTGTGTGTGTGTGTGTGTATGATAAATCTCACACTTGATT
>NW_011447178.1:0-650 GCF_000754665.1 Bison bison bison | reverse complement strand
GGGGTCACCTTGGGGACTGAAGACATGTGACCTCAGGTACAAGGTCTGAGAAGTTGTCACCCTGGAAACCGTGGACATGTGACATCAGGTGTAGGGTTGGTAGGGGGAGGTTACCCTGAAGACTGGACAGGTAATCCCAGGTGCTCAAACAGGTATGGTGAGTCACCCTGAAGTCTGTGGATGTGTGACCACAGGTACAGGATCTGGGGGGTGTATCACCCTGGACACTGTGGACGTGTGACCAGAGCTAAAAGTTCTGAAGAGGTGGGGTCACCCTAGAGACTGTGGTCATGTGACCCAAAGTAAAAATTCTGGTGAGGTGGGGTCACCCTAGAGACTATGTACGTGTGACCCCACATGTAGGTTCTGGGAGGGGAGGTTACCCTGGAAACTGGAAATGTGATCCCAGGTATAGGGTCTGGGAGGAGTGTCATCCTGGACACTGTGGAGGTGTGACCAGAGCTAAAAGTTCTGAAGAGGTGGGGTCACCCTAGAGACTGTGGTCATGTGACCCAAAGTAAAAATTCTGGTGAGGTGGGGTCACCCTAGAGACTATGTACGTGTGACCCCACATGTAGGTTCTGGGAGGGGAGGTTACCCTGGAAACTGGAAATGTGATCCCAGGTATAGGGTCTGGGAGGAGTGTCATC
>NW_011447177.1:0-650 GCF_000754665.1 Bison bison bison | reverse complement strand
ATGAGATGGCTGGATGGCATCACTGACTCGATGGATGTGAGTCTGAGTGAACTCTGGGAGTTGGTGATGGACAAGGAGGCCTGGCGATTCATGGGGTTGCAAAGGTCAGATACGACTGAGCGACTGAACTGAATTGAACTGAAGGACAGAAAATAAACCCAATCACAGCCAACAACTACATCATAACAAGAAGATGGGAAAAGAGAAGAAAATCAATGTCTGTGTAAAGAATCAAATAAATATTCCTGAATGGTTATAGTCAACTCTGGATTCCGGTCCAGACCCAGAATCGAATGGGATATGTGGAAATGATGAGAAAATAGTAAAAGCTTAATTAGAGAAAATGTTACCCCAAAATAAATAGTTGAACTCTGAGTAGAAAATATTAGTAAAAGAGGCATGATAGATCAGAGCTTTTTTTTCCTGGGGAATCTAGAAGAGAGAAGTTTAAAAGCCCATGGGACAAAAAGTGGTAGTTTTGGGAAGGCACTGCTTTCGTGTCACTTAGAAGGAGAACAACATATCTCACTCTGTCCTGCCTGCCACAGATCAGTTGCCACACTCTCCTCTGATAGCCGCTAAAACTCCCCTTCTTTCCCAGCTGATCTCCCCACTGGTGACGGGATTCTCTAAATGCCAGAACCTCTTCT
>NW_011447176.1:0-650 GCF_000754665.1 Bison bison bison | reverse complement strand
TTGCCTGCTCAAATACAGGCAGCCAAGGAGAACTCACTGTCACAAACTAGTGGGAGGTACCGAGTGTGGGAGCACTTCTCTGGGTCACCCAGATGTCAAATCCATGACTTCTGCAAAAATACTTTGAGTTCAGGGGTGCTCGGCATGGGCCTAGGATGCCAGGGGCGCTAGGCACCCACTAGGTACTGAGCCCATTGCTGCTGCTGACTCGCTGTGTGACTGCAGCAGACATTTCCTCTCTCTGTCTCTCACCTTCCTCATCTGGGAAAAGGAATCAATTCTCTTTGTCCACCTGTAACCCTGGGAAGAGCTGTGTGTATAGAAGGGGTGTCCATTAGGAGGATTTCATAAAGAATATCATAGGTCAGGGGTTCGTCAACTTGAGTGTCCATCAGAATTATTTGGCCCATTTGGTCTTGGATGGGGGCTTCAGATCAGTGACTCTCAATCCAGGCAGTACATCAGAATCACCTTAGGAGCTTTGTGGAAATACAGATGTCCAGGCCCCACTCTACAGTAATAATAGAATCTCAGGGGGCAGGGTATGGCCTGGGATTGGTATTTTAATGGCTCCCCAGGTTAATCAAAGTCACAAGTTTGCCCACTGCTTTCAAGGGTCTTTTTTTTTTTTTTTAATATTCATTTATTTG
>NW_011447175.1:0-650 GCF_000754665.1 Bison bison bison | reverse complement strand
ATTGAATTATACACAATTTTTTGCAGAAAATATAAAGAAAATAATTCTTCACTCATTTTATGAGGCTAATATTACCCTGATACCCAAATCAGACAAAGACCATAAAGAACCAAAAACTACAGGGAAATGTCTTTTATCTTGGAGATAGACACAAATTTCTGAAAACATTTTAGCAAGTAAAATTCATTGATATATAAAATGAATAATATACTGAGCACAAATGTAATTTCTTTCAAGAGTGCAAGACACTTTAATATTGAAAATCAATGGATGGAATTTACCATATTAACAGGGTAGAAAAGAAAAATCATATCATCATATTAATCTAGTCAGAAAAAAAGGATTTGCAAAAATTCAGTAGTCAGTTATGGTGAAAGCTCTGAGCAACACAAGAAGATGGGGAATCTCCTCAATAGCTAATTGTATTCTTACTAGTAAAAAACTATGATTTTCTCTAATAAAGAGAACAAAACCAGATGTGTTCATTCTCGTCACTCCTTCCGTACAGTGCTAGATGTTGGAACCAGTGCAATAAAGTAAGTAGATGTAACAATCTAATAGAGTTGAAAAAAAATGTAAAACTGCCACTATTTGCTGGTAACATGATTATCTATGTAGAAAATCCAAGGAATATACCCCTAAAATTATAT
>NW_011447174.1:0-650 GCF_000754665.1 Bison bison bison | reverse complement strand
CCTAGCGACCCCATGGACTGCAGCCCACCAGACTCCTCCATCCATGGGATTTTCCAGGCAAGAGTACTGGAGTGGGGTGCCATTGCCTTCTCCAGTCTAAAGAGAAGTTCTCTTCAAAGTCAGCCCTGCCGGTGTGGTTATTACAAACACCTGCCTCTAAGTGGTGGTTTGTGTCCAGCATCTTCTAGCCTGGCTGCAGATCTTTTCCAGGTTTCCTTCCCTGTTCCTCACGTTTCCTGACCATGCCTTCGTCGATAGCTCCCCCCAGGAAAAAATGGGTGCATTGGCAGAGGAGTATTTGAGTTCCTCTGAAAGTTTCCCCTTTTCTGTTCCTCTTGTCATGTTCATCACCTCCTTTAATTAAACAAAAGTCACCTCTGAAAAAAACAAAGCAGAAACCGCATGAAAATGCTGAAACTAAAGCTAGAAAGTGACAGATAAACATTATGCGAGATGTAATTCTGACCCTTGATAACTCAGGGCTAAGCAGGTGGGAGGTTCGTTATGTTCTAGTAGGACTTTTTTGAAGAATGGTGTTATTGGAGGAAGGAGTGATTTGGATCTGAATGTGTGGGGAGAAGTGGCATGGGTAAAAACTTAAGTCTCAGTTCAATTCAATTTCTAGACTTTAGGTCACAGTCACTGTGGGG
>NW_011447173.1:0-650 GCF_000754665.1 Bison bison bison | reverse complement strand
GGGACCAAACCCAGGTCTCCTGTGTCTCCTGCATTGGCAGGCAGATTCTTTACCACTGTGCCACTTGGGAAGCCTCAAGAGTTATGATGAGGATCAAACTAAATGGCTTGTGGTAAATTTTAGGTACCTGCAGCTCTGTACTGATTTCCCTCAAAATCAGTTCTTGGATTCTTGACTTTCTATTCACTCAAATTGATTAATTGGGAACCTACTGTGGAATCCCATGGACAGAGGAGCTTGGAGGGCTACAGTCCAATGGGTAGCAAAGAGTCGGGCAGGACTGGGTGACTAACCATGCACGCATTGTGTCTCAGCTTCCTCATCTGTATAATGGGAGTGAGGATGGTATCTGTTTTGTGGGGCAGATGGAGAATAAAACAGCTGAGAGTTGCAAAGTGCTGACCTCTCATCTGGTACGGAGAAAGCATTCACAGTCCAGCAGCCCTGCCTCATCTCTGCCCACACTTGCTGGTCCTTTGGGGACAAGTCCCTTGCCCACCTGTGACCACCCCACCCTGGCCTGTTTCCCTGTCACTCCAGGGAAGGAAGAGGGGCTGGCGCATGTGACTTTAAAGTTCTGTTTCAGTTTTAACATTTGATTGCCGGTGAGTGTGTGTGTGTGTGTGTGTGTGTGTGTGTGTGTGTGTTTG
>NW_011447172.1:0-650 GCF_000754665.1 Bison bison bison | reverse complement strand
TGATGGGACCAGATGCTGTGATCTTTGTTTTTTGAACGTTGAGTTTTAAGCCTCCATTTCCATATCAGCATAGAAATAGCTTATTTTCCTTTTGTCTCAAAAATATTCCATGTTATGGATATATTTTTATTTAACAAGTCACATTTAACAATATAAACAACACAAATAAATAACATCTGCATTTCATAAGTGTGTGTATTAGAGAAATTTTTGAAAATGCAATTGCTGAATTAAATGTGTGTGATGGTAATTTTGGTGGTTCTTGTCTTAGTCTTTCCTAAATGTTACTAATTTATCCCCAGAGAGCCAAGGAAGGGCTTGTTTCCTTGACACCATGACCCACACAGAACATTGCTGTGACATTGAGAATTAACAGCCATTAAATTCTTACAGAGCCCCAGATGTTGTCATAGTTCTTTTATATTCTCAGTAATATATAAGAAAGTTCATATTATTATTCCTATTTTATTAAGAGAAAGAAACTGAAGTTATAACCAGTTAATCTCTTGTCTGTAGGTGGAGGAATCAGGATGTTACTTCTGTAGGGCAGACTGAAAAAAAATGATCCTTCAAAAAATATTTTCACCCTAATTCCTGGAAGCTGTCAATATTACCTTATATGGCAAAAAAAAAAAAAAATTAAAAATGAG
>NW_011447170.1:0-650 GCF_000754665.1 Bison bison bison | reverse complement strand
TTACTAGATGACCCAGTAATTCCACTTCTAAAGAGAAATGTCCCAGACAAATGAAAACATATTCACACAGAAACATGTATAGAGGTTTACAGTAGCATTATATACAGCAGTCAGAAGGTGGAAACAATCCAAATGGATGAGTAGATCAACAAAATGTACTATAGCATAAACAGAATATTATTCAGTCACAAAAAAGGATGGAGTAGTGATACATGTCACACATGGATAAACCTTGAAAACATTACACCATATCAAACTGAAAACATTACACCCTATCCAGCAAGTCAGTCACAAAAAGACTATATATTATAGGATCCATTTTCATGAGGGGTTTGGGGGTGCAGTAACTAAAGTGTTTCTTTTGAGGTGATGAAAATGCTCCAAGATTAACTGTGGTGATAGGTGCACATATCCGTGAATATATGAAAAACTACTGAATGTTACATTTTAAGTGGGTGTATTACACAGTATGTGAATTATAGCTCAATTAAGCAGTTATAAAAAGTAGGCAAAGACAGCACTCTTCAAAATCACTTTTTTTATTATTGCAAATATCATCACGAATGCCTATGTTTTCTTTTTTAAATTATGAAAGTATGATAACACATTTACTTGGAAGATACAAGTAACTTGGAAAATACAGAACAAGG
>NW_011447169.1:0-650 GCF_000754665.1 Bison bison bison | reverse complement strand
GGTGTTCCAGCCTCAGATCTGGCGGAAGTTATGTAATCTTCCTGTTTCTCGTTTTCTTCACTTATCAGATAGGGAAATGGTAACGGAGTTGCTGCGGAGAGTATCACATTTTATTTTCCCAACTTCATTCTTCCTGTCCGGGCCCACAACTTCAGTATTATCTTTCAGACAAAGCTAGATGTTTAACTGGAAATAAATTTCAGCTTCAATAGAGGAAAAGGTTAAGAATAGAATGGCTGGTTGTTCCTGAAATGCCATATGAAAAATTTATATTAAGTCAGGCTTCTTTTTTTCCTCTTGGCCTATTTTCTTTTATTAAGGATGTGAAGACAGCACCTTCCATTACTGCCGTGCCTTCTGAGCATACTTTATTTCCGCTCTACTTGCTGCCTGCTGCTTACTCATCCTGATAGTACCACTATCTTTAAAACTCCTAACATAGAAGGGTATAAACAAAAATGATTTCTGGGTATGGAGAGAAGAATAGGATGATGGCACTTAGTAAACTCGATGTATACCCAGTATATCAGTTAGCATTTGCTGGGTAACAAATAGCCCCCTCAAATGTAGTGGCTTCAACGCCATTTATTTAGCTCATGATTCAAAGTCAGTAGTTTGAGTTGAGTTCAGTTGGGCAGTTTTTCTGCTCG
>NW_011447168.1:0-650 GCF_000754665.1 Bison bison bison | reverse complement strand
GTTTCATGAACGATGGAATGAATAAGAGAATATGTTTATTTTCCTCTAAATTATAAGAACATTTTCATTTCAGCACAGAGGAGCTTAGGCAGACAAATTTACATGTGTGCCACACTTCTAAGGATCATCTACACTGCTGAGATATCAAGAGTCCACTGGTAAATGATGACCAGTTAATACAGGATATCTTTGCATATCCCAAAATGGAACTCAAGCTCATCAGTTGTAGCATCTAGCATTTACATTCAGACACTACAGGCCACAGAATAAGACAATGGCCTAATTTTTTGTCTTAAATGTTTTTAACATTAGAAAGAATATTTCACACATATGACTAAATCATCAAAGTTCATCAGCCACATATCATAGTTAATTTCATAAACAATTAACAACTTGTTTGGGAAGAAAAAGAATGAAACTTTGAGAAAAGTATACCAGATTCTGGAATGTTAATCCATCTGGCACGCTCGTTGTTAGTTGCTTTGTCCCTAAGTTGTGCCCAACTCTTCTGTGACACCATGGGCTATAGTCCACCAGGCTCTTCTATCCATGGGATTTCCCAGGCAAGAATACTGGAGTGGGTTGTTGTTCCCTCCTCCAGGGGATCTTCCCAATCCAGGGATCGAACCCATGGCTCCTATGTTGGCAGG
>NW_011447167.1:0-650 GCF_000754665.1 Bison bison bison | reverse complement strand
ATCAACTCTCCACTGAAAACTGGAGGGGTATCATCTGTACCTTCCCATAGTTCTATCTGTATAGCTTTCTCCTGTGAACTCTTAACTATCTAAAGTCTCAAATCTCTATTCTTGGGGAGGCTGTTTGTCTCTGCCTAGATACCCCTTCCACGTATGTGTTGGAAACTATTTCCAGAGTTGGGGCAATTTTAGAACTCACCTTGCTTGCTCCCCACAAGCAAGGGGAGTTCTAAATGGTTCTGCCACCCAGGAATAGATTCTCTGCTACCAGGTGTTTGATGTAAAAAAGTACTCTTTCATTTATCTTGTCTATTTTGGAGTTGTTTGAGACAGGAGGATAAATGTGTCCCTTGCTCCTCTATGTCTACCAAAATGGAGGTCCCCCTGCAATCAGAACTCACTGAATGCCTTGTGAGTGCTAGGCACTGACTGCTCTGCATGGGTGCAGACTTGATTGGGGATAAGTGTTGGGGCCTTAGAGAGCCCCAGGCTTGCTGGAGAAATATGCCAATTACAAATAGTCATGGCATTTCATCCATCCCTTCTTGGCAAATAGATGGGGAAACAATGGAAACAGTGAGAGACTTTATTTTGGGGGGGCTCCAAAGTCACTGCAGATGGTGACTGCAGCCATGAAATTAAAAGACGCT
>NW_011447166.1:0-650 GCF_000754665.1 Bison bison bison | reverse complement strand
GTGGGTAACCTTTCCCTTCTCCAGGGAATCTTCCCAACCCAGGGATCAAACCCAGGTCTCCTGCATTGCGTGCGGATTCTTTACCATTTGGGCTTATAATCATTAACTAAAAGACACTAACACAAAATAATTTAGATTAAGTTGCTTAATGAATTGAGATTGATTGGTCATACTCATCATGATGAATATGACAAAGTAAGGCTGAAATCTGTGTTGGTTAATGAGAAAAGATCAAATGGCAGTCAGTATCACATTTACACTGATGCAGAAATATGACACATGATCTATGATACAAACCAAATATTAAAAGCCCATTTATATTAATATGGTAAAAAAAAGTAATTCTTTAACTTCCACTGTAATATCTAAATGTACTTTTAATTTAGCTAAGTAAAATAAATAATTTTAAGGCTCATTTTTAAAAAGGAAAAACAATGACAAGTATTAATACTGATGATACAAATGCTAGTCCATCAAGGTAAGAACTCAAAATACAGATACATCACCTGTCATGTCTAAGTGAAGTCAGTTCAGATCTTACTCATTTTAAATGTTTCTAACATTTACCATTCTCTTCATTCCAAATTTGCTCTAAGTTTTGGTGTTAAAAAAAAAAAAAAAAACAAGCTAAAGAATAAGAGCTTATAAAT
>NW_011447165.1:0-650 GCF_000754665.1 Bison bison bison | reverse complement strand
TGAACCTTCTCTGCATGAATGGCCCAGAAGGCTTTACACAGTGTATTTTGGGTGCTAAGCTCACTCCTGATTGCATTTTTTCTCTTATTATTAAAACTTTCATTTTCTCCTTGTCCCACTATTCTTATCCACTTATTTTAAATTCAGTTTTATCTACTTTTTATATTGAATGTATTTAGGTAATCCACCGTAAATCCTTTATTGAAAAAAGAAGGTATAAATAAATAAACAGGCAAATAAGCAAACATAATCTCTGTTGAGAGATAGACTTGAGATCCTTATGATGGTAAGAATTTTTCTCCACAGCTTTAGGTAGCAATAGCAGAGAAAACTGTAAGTGAATTTTAATCGTAGATGGATTTTCTTGAGTTCCTACATGGTTCATTTTGGGGGATGATCATTCATTTGGTTGGGAGGGGGGTAACAAATGTTCTAGTCACGTGTTTGCATTTGTCCCAGCTCATGAGAAAGAATTTTGTCAAATATAAAGGAATTTTGTCAGTTGGTTGGTTACACTTTGTTAGCTTAAAGTCAGCCAAAGTGGGAAAATGTATGCAACAGAAGTTGTCAAAGTTATAAATTCATTTTTTTGAAGATTGGTTTCCCAGCATACCACTTGCATGCTGCCAGCCTTACCCTTCCCAAAATTT
>NW_011447164.1:0-650 GCF_000754665.1 Bison bison bison | reverse complement strand
ATGGACAGGAAGGCCTGGCGTGCTGCGATTCATGGGGTCGCAAAGAGTCAGACATGACTGAGAGACTGAACTGAACTGAACTGAACTCTAGATACAGGAATAAGCAACAAGAGGGAATATTTCCCAGACTCATAAGACATGTGGTCCAGAAACTTTTGGCCTCTTGAATTCTCCCAGTTAATTTTCAGTGTCAGCACCGTGTTCCTTACAGGAGCCTCCTTTTGTGAGACAACCAAGGTAAACCAGCCTGGCCAACGCAAGTAGTTTTGGTCAACAGTTCCCTAATAACTGCCCCCCTTCCCCCAACCCCGAGAGACCTCACTTAAGATACATCTTGGGAACTGTGGTAGACATCTCTTTCTTCTGTAACTACTTTATTCTGGGAGTGGGTGCTGTCCTGTCTAATAGAGTAGAAGACTCTCCCCACCTGATCTAAATTAAGGTATTAGATTTATGTTCTGAAAGGGGTCCCTCTTCTTGCAACAATACTACAAAACTGATGATCCAACCCTACTCTCAACCTGGGTGACAGGGGCAAGTTATTTCTCTAAATCTCAAATTTTGTTTCTTGTGAAATGGAGATACCATTGACTGATTCTCTAACACAGTGAGGTTAAGTAAGGTAATGTAAATAGTGAATAATCAGTCTT
>NW_011447163.1:0-651 GCF_000754665.1 Bison bison bison | reverse complement strand
TATGCCAATTCTAGGGTGTATTCCTTACCAGAAATACAATATGTTTCTGATTATTGATAAGAAAGGTGAGGAGGCCCCACTGGTTTCCCTGAAAACAATGTAATGTTTCAAGATCTTCTCTTGTACTTCTCTGTTCACTTCCATTCTACCACCCTCCAGAAGCGCGTGAGCACATTATAAACATTGAAAAGTCACTAACTAATTAGTTTTTAAAGTCTATTGTTTTTTTCTGGAGCAAGCCATTGTGAATAAGATGCTTCTTTGCCCTACATGAGGTTGCCTGTTGACTTGAATGCTTAAGCACATCTTCAGAGAGTCACAGTGCACTAGCATGTCTGCTGAACAAGTAATCTTTTTAGGCACCAGACAGGGAGGTCTGCAATGTGGTCCTCCTTTCCAGGCTCAGAAAAAAGAGGTCTTTAGCTCACCAGCTCCTGACAATATCAGTGAAAGTGAAAGTAGCTCAGTCGTGTCGACTCTTTGCAACCCCATGGACTATACATTGCATGGAATTCTCCAGGCCAGAATACTGGAGTCAGTAGCCTTTCCCTTCTGCAGGGGATCTTCCCAACCCAGGAATCAAACCCAGGTCACCCACATTGCATCTTTACCAGCTGAGCCACCACGGAAGTCCAAGGAGACTGGAGTGGG
>NW_011447162.1:0-651 GCF_000754665.1 Bison bison bison | reverse complement strand
GGACCAGAGGCCATGATCTTAGTTTTCTGCATGTTGAGCTTTAGTGAAACTCAGCTTTGCCGCAAGGCTTGACTGCCTCCCAGTCTCTCCAATATTTCCATAATTGAGGCCAACAACTCACCTTTCTAAATCCTTAATTTGTATTATTTCTTAATTAACTAAATTGGATTATTTCTGTCCTCTGAACATTTACCTCCTTCCCTACAACTTATTCTGCTTGTATTATTTTCTCTATTTAGTCTCACTGTGTTGAGGTCCTCTCTGCTTTAGTGAGCAACAACGTGTTGTCCCAGGAAAGAGGCCAATCTTACACATGTACTGAGTTCAAACCTTTGTCTCCTAGCAGTGCAGTCTTAGCTCCTTCAACTTCCACACCTCACAGACTTCAACTGACAAAGGGGAGTAAGATATGATAATAATTACAAGACTGCTGTATATATTAAGCCAGGTAGTACATATAGAGTGCATACAACTGAGCCAGGCAGTTAACAAACAATGAACAAGTTTTAGGTCTTTTGAGATGCTGAATTCCTAAGGACTTATTTAAATCATTTAATTTTTAACTAATTATATGATGAAAGTGGAAGTTGCTTGGCTGTGTCTGACTATTTGTGGCCCCATGGACTATACAGAACATGGAATTCTCCAGGC
>NW_011447161.1:0-651 GCF_000754665.1 Bison bison bison | reverse complement strand
TGGGCATGAATTTGAGCAAACTCAGGGAGATAGTGAAGAACAGGGAAGCCTGGCATGCTGCAGTTCAGGGGGTCTCAAAGAATCAGACATGATTTAGCAACTAAACAACAGTGACACCTGGGAAACCCATAACATAAAATAGGGATAAGATTTCACAAACACGCCTCCATGTCAACAAGACTTGACTCAATAAACTTTACCTGTTAATATGTAGATAGACGTGGTTGATGTAGGTATAGATTTAGTTGTATTTGTGAATGTGGATGTGAATATAGATATATTTAATAGCAATGTATTTGTAATTGCAAAATAATATAGAAGTCTTTCAAAAAGATTTTCTTTCATTTGCTTATTGAATATTTGGAAGGATATCAATATCTTGCTCAATCAAACATGAGAGTATATTTGATGAGCAGAACTTTAATGGGAATACATCCTTTTGCTTTTGTATGCATGTGTTTCTATTATTAAGAGCTGGCACAGCATCTTATAATATCCTCTGCTTCAAATATAAACTGCTTTATCCATTACTTTAATTTCTTTTACATTTCTTATTTAACTTGCTTTTGAAATTTGTGAAGCAAAAGCATTTTGCACGTTGGAAGAATGTCTTGTTTACGAATATTGCTACTTCAAATATTCATTAAGATT
>NW_011447160.1:0-651 GCF_000754665.1 Bison bison bison | reverse complement strand
TCTTAGGCATATTTTTGTTCTCTCAGAATCAGAATTCTGAAAACAGTATTTTATCAAACTAGCTTTCTCTAACTGCATATGCAAAAAGAACCAATTTCAGAATTCCAAAAAAGGAGTTTCATCTTAACCAATTTTCGCTGGAGTCTAATATTGCTGCCATATAGCCATATATTGTTAAAAAAAATCATCTATCCTTTTCTTGAGCCATAATTTCACAGCTAAAAATTTTCTAATGCATTGAACCTGAATTTCCCATTTGCCAAAAGACAACGAAGATACCAATCACACAAATGGAATATACATTCACACATCAGAAGACTGAACTATCACAAATCCTGGGGAGGTATGACCAATATGCAGCCCCAAACAAACATTTTCCCAATACAAATGGTCCTTGATGTCAGACGTACATCTGAACCAAATGGCAAAAAAGCCCAAATGACACTCAGTGATCACAAATGGTCCTCAATGACATACAGACATCAGAAGCTACTGGCGAACTGCCCAAATAGCACCTTCGTGCTCACAAATGTTTCCCCATACTGGCACCCCACTCCAGTACTCTTGCCTGGAAAATCCCATGGATGGAGGAACCTGGAAGGCTGCAGTCCATGGGGTCGCTAAGAGTCGGACACGACTGAGTGACTTCAC
>NW_011447159.1:0-651 GCF_000754665.1 Bison bison bison | reverse complement strand
GAAGAAGACAAGTTCTGAAGAAGACAAGTTCTGAATAAGACCATGGGTCTGGAGATGTTTGTGTACACATCTCTTTCATCTCATTTTGTTTTCAAGTGTCTGCTCTTTTATATTTTGATAGGACTGTTATGCTTGTTAAAAATTTTTTAGTGAAAGAGATGGCTATGTTTGAGGATGAGGGTTCAGAAGCAGAAAGAGGAGTGGAACATTCAGATGGACAGAACAGAACAAAGCACTTGTAAAGCATAGATCCTTATATAAAATTATATGTATTTATATATATACATATCAATGTGTAAAATGTACATATACATATAATTATGAATACATATTTATACATAAATGTGAAAATACCTTGCTATTGTGATATGACATAATTACAATATTTGTATTTGTGTTTCTCAATGGTATAATAAAGCCCCTTAAAACCTCAAGGCAGCCAGAATTTGGTATAAGACATCAAGATTTCTGTAAAAATATAATTTAATAATACATTTTAAATAAAATTGAATTCATATGCATTGAGTACAGCACCCCTCTGCACTGATTTCTAATCTATATGATATATATGCCCTGAATGAGAGTTAAATCTTAGAAGAAAGTGGCTTTAGGGATAAGGTTGGGGAGACTGATTAATGTTAGAACTCATTT
>NW_011447158.1:0-651 GCF_000754665.1 Bison bison bison | reverse complement strand
TTATTCCAGATTGTCCAGTTCAAGGGGCTGGGAGGATGCTGTGCTGTGGGAACAGGGGGGCTGGAGTAAAAGAGAATGAGGGTGCTGTGTCATCTTGATGCAGATCTGTTCTGGTGGGTGCTTTGCAGAATGAGTCTGGAGCTCAGGAAAGATGTCAAGTCTGAGATGACTTCAGGGTCATCAGCCTGGGTCACATTGAGATGTACTGGCATGTGAGCTGCACAAATAAATGCCTCCTTACTTCAGAGATAGGGTTTTTTCCCCCATGTTTTATAATTCTTACTGTGCATTTCAGAATTCCCAGAAAGTCAAGTGTCAGAAAATGGTAAAGACAGATGGTTTGACTCAAGCATTCCAGAAACACCTGCATTTACAATATACCTGTTTCTCATATGTAACACTGCCCAGGCAACTTGAAAACACGGATTCAGCTGAGAGCTTGCAGGATGTGAGACGTGGCTTTACCAGCATCCCTGTTCTGGAGACCGTGGTCCCAGTACACAGATGACACCCAGAGAGCATCATCTCGCACTCTGCACTTGCTCTTCCCACTGAGCCAAGGCCTGTTGGCTTGGCTAGGGCAGGGCCTCCCCTTAGCCTCAAAACAGACCCCTCCAGGCAGGACAGGGGTCCTTTCCAAGCTGTCCTTGC
>NW_011447157.1:0-651 GCF_000754665.1 Bison bison bison | reverse complement strand
TTTCATTAAAAAAATACTAATACAGAAGAAAGACAATAAATGAATATATAGTATGGTGACAACGTGCTAAGGAGGCACATAATAAAAGAAAAAGAGTAAGACACAGGATCAGGGGAAGTCTCTGAGAAGGTAAAATCAGGACTGTAACTTCATAGAAAAAAGTCTTAAAGTATATAGACCCAACCAGCGGTAGTTACCTTGAGGGAGGGGTTGGGTGGAGAGTTTCACTTTTTACTTTTTCAACTTTTGGTATTTGAACTTTTAGGATTGGTTTTACTGATGTAACTTAGAAACTCTTTCTTAGGCCAAAGATTATATTATTATTCTCTGAACTATATTTTTCATGACATTGGCTTCCTCAAAAATATATTTTAAAATCCATTTTTTAAAAAAGAGATTGGATTTTATTCTAAATGTAGTAGAACAGGCTTAGCAGAGGAAAGACATAATCTGAATTATGATCTAAAGAAACTGGTGGTGACAAATGTGAGGAGAAGTGGTTTGTGAGAGAGAAAGAGCCAGAAGCAGAAGCATTATTAAGGGGATCACTGCAGTTACTCAAGGAAAGGGTGATGATGGTATTAACTATGGGGATGGCTGAGGAAATGGAAAAAATGGCCCTTATCTTTGCCACCTTCAATGTCCCTAGCG
>NW_011447156.1:0-651 GCF_000754665.1 Bison bison bison | reverse complement strand
GCCTACCAGGCCCCTCCGTCCATGGGATTTTCCAGGCAAGAGTACTGGAGTGGGGTGCCATTGCCTTCTCCAGGACACTGGGCTATCTCACCCGTAAACTTCTTTAAAGTTTCTTGAAAGCAAATGAAAATTTAGTTCATTTTAATCTATTATAGTGACTGTGCCACCTCCTCTGAAAAGGCTTTCCGGACACCCCCCTACCTTGCCAAGGCTGCCCTTCCTCTGGGCGCCCCCCACCCCCACCGTGATCCCTTGTTCTCGCCCTCACCCAGATCTTAGTGCGCTGAACTCAATCGCCTGTTTTCTTGCCTGTCACTCCTCCCACCCTGGGAGTTCCCAAGGGCAGAGTGAGTCCGGTTCACTGTGGTCTCCCTACGAATGCCCAGGGGCTGGGGGGCACATAGGTGCTCAATAAATACTCACTGGACTTCGCATGTGCTGGGTTTGCCAGTGTGATGATACAGTCCGGGTAGTTCAGCGATGTTTTTTGCCCTGTGCTCCCTGGCATTTTCCACGTGCCCCTTCTCTCAGCTTTCTTCCTCAGGTTCGGAGGCCCTTCTGGGCCTGTTCAGACTGAGCAACAGTCTTTCCCAGGTGAAGCTAGCAAAGGCAGGGTTTTCATTCCTGGGTCTGTGCTGCATCCCAGCCCCT
>NW_011447155.1:0-651 GCF_000754665.1 Bison bison bison | reverse complement strand
TGATTATACATTGGAGGTGATGGATAGATTCAAGGGACTAGATCTGGCAGACAGAGTGCCTGAAGAACTTTGGAGGGAGGTTTGTAATATTGTAGAGGAGGTGATGACCAAAACCAATCCCAAGATAAAGAAATGCAAGAAGGCAAAGTGGTTGTCTGAGGAGGCCTTACAAATAGCTGAGAAGAGAAGAGAGGCAAAAGACAAAGGAGAAATGAAACATATACCCATAAATTCAGAGTTCCAAAGAATAGCAAGCAGAGATAAGAATGCCTTCCTAAGTGAACAATGCAAAGAAATAGAGGAAAACAATAGAATGGGAAAGACTAAAGATCTCTTTATGAAAATTGGGGATACTAAGGGGAAAATTCATACAAAGATAAACACAATAAAGGACAAAAACAGCAAGTACCTAACAGAGGCAGAAGATTAAGAAAAGGTGTCAAGAAAACACAGAACTATACAGAAAAGCTCTTAATGACCCAGTTAACCACAATGATGTGGTCACTCACCTAGAGCCAGACATCCTGGATTCCGAAGTCAAGCCCACTTTAGGAAGCCTTACTATGAACAAAGCTAGTGGAGGTGATTAAATTCCAGCTGAGCTATTTCAAATCTTATAAGATTTGAAATAGCTCAGCTGGAATTTAATCA
>NW_011447154.1:0-651 GCF_000754665.1 Bison bison bison | reverse complement strand
ACACAAACGAAAAGCTCCGGTGGTAACAGAAAATTCACTTGGAAAAACCCCACATGTAAACTCACAGTGGAAATGCGATTTTATGGACGCAAAGGCTTTCAACAAGGTTATTTCAGCCTGAAGAAGAACAGAATGAGCAGAAACATGGCAATAAAATCAGTTGGCCTCTCTGTATGCATGGGGAGATTGGTTCCAGCACCCCGGGTGGATACCAAAATGCCCAGATGCTCAAGTCCCAAAATTGGCCCTCTGGTTTCCATCTCTGAAGATTCAACCAACCATGGATACTGAACTGGTTTGCCACTTGCGGTTAGTTGAATCCACGGATGCGAGCCTGCAGATACAGAGTGTCACAGTATTTTTATTGGGAATAAAATCACTGGTAAGTGAATCTGTGCAGTTCAAACCCACGTGGTTCAAGGGTCAACAGTAAACACTAACTTGCACCTCAACAGGAACAACCAATGCTATACAAACACTTCTTTTTGGGTGTCAGTTCAGTTCAGTCGCTCAGTCGTGTCCGACTCTGCGACCCCATGAATTGCAGCACGCCAGGCCTCCCTGTCCATCACCAACTCCCGCAGTTCACCCAAACTCATGTCCATCGAGTCGGTGATGCCATCCAGCCATCTCATCCTCTGTCGTCCCCTT
>NW_011447153.1:0-651 GCF_000754665.1 Bison bison bison | reverse complement strand
GGGATCAGGAGGCATCCTGTGTGACCTCACTCACCCCTTCCTCCGCCCTTTGTTGACCTGGCCGATAATCGTGTAGCCATGGACAGGGGCTCCCAGGTGTCTCTGCTGCAGTCCACCTGAGAAGGGCAGAGGAGCCAACTGCAAGATAGGTTTCCAGGAGAGAGAGAGAGACATCTGTGGTTGAAGAAGGGGTGGGAATAGATGCATAACATTTAGGGAGTCAGTGTAATGGATCACTTTCAGTATAAAAGTACAAGAGAGAAATGCGGCCAATTGCCTGTAGTCTATACTTTCTTTTCTATTATTATAAAAGTACTGTTGCTGGGGCCAAGGAAGTAAAACCCTCACAGCTATTCTATAGAATTAAGTAAGACTTATTTAAACAGCTTCCTACAAACACATACTCTATTTTTAGGTTGATGTCACTAAACTAAAATAGATCTTCACTTAGTGAAAGATTCAAATGCTGATCAAAAGATTAAAAGTGAAAACATTTTATTGCTAAGTTGCCTCAGGAGAGAGAGAAAAACGTCAGAACATGTAGTTCAGGTAAGATGGAAGAGAAGTAGTGAGGGAAGGCTAGAGACCATGATGTATTATGACCTGCTTTGACCTGTTATGTTGGGAGTGGGTCAGTGGGTGCTTGTGCTC
>NW_011447152.1:0-651 GCF_000754665.1 Bison bison bison | reverse complement strand
CATCTGCAGTGATTTTAGAGCCCAAGAAGAGGAAATCTGTCACCACTTCCACCTTTCCCCCTTCTATGTCCCATGAAGTAATGGGGCCAGATGCCATGATATTAGCTTTTTTAATATTTAGTTTTATATTTGATAGAAGTTTTATATTTGATAGAATATTTGATAGAAGCTTTATCAAATAAACTATAGAGTATGCAATGGAATATTATGAAACTGTAAAAGTGGTAATTGATGTTTACTGAACACTTGTTGTTGCCAGGCATTCTTGAAAATTTTTAATGTATGTCGACTCATTTAAAAAAAAAAGTAGAAACACATACATATACATAGCTTCTTAGCCTCTGCAGTCTACCATTTGTTACCTGGTTGAGTGAAACATGTTCAGGAAGAGTTAACATCAGTTACTAAAATTTCCCAAAGCATCATGGCCTGCACAAAAGATTGAAGAGTGAGAATTTTAATCAAAACTTCTAAGCTTGTAAATCAACTATACTTCAATAAAAATAAATTTAAAAGTTCATATAATATAAAAAAGTTATTGCAATTAAGTTTTTATAAAATTCCATTTTGTAAGCTGAATATGGCTTACTCTGGCTGCTAGGAATTTCAAGTCCAAGTCTATATCCTTACATAAATAGTTGTGTAAGACTT
>NW_011447151.1:0-651 GCF_000754665.1 Bison bison bison | reverse complement strand
TTGGATGGGAGGGAGTTTGGGGGAAGAGTATACATATGCATATGTATGACTGAGTCCCTTTGCTGTCCACCTGAAATTATCACAACATTGTTAAGTGGTTATACTCAAATATAAGTTTTTTACAAAAAAAGACATCATGAGGGAGAGAATAAGAATGCAGACTTGTTAGGACATGTTTAAACTTAAGTGATCCACTTAAGATCATCACAATCAGAAACTATATAGATAGAAAAAAAGGGAATAGGATTCAAACAAAACACTGAAATTGGTCATCAAATCACAAGGTGAGAGAGCAAAGAAGAAAAGAACAAAAACCAACTGCTTATCAGTAATTACTTTAAGTGTAATAACAATAAACACATATTGCCTATCAATAATTATTTTAAATGTAAATAGACTAAACACTCCAATAAAAAAACATAGGGTGACTGAATAGATTTTTGCTGCTAAGTCACTTCAGTTGTGTCTGACTCTGTGCGACCCCATAAATGGAAGCCCGCCAGGCACCCCCATCCCTGGGATTCTCCAGGCAAGAAACTGGAGTGGGTTGCCATTTTCTTCTCCAATGTATGAAAGTGAAAAGTGAAAGGGAAGTCGCTCAGTCGTGTCGGACTCGTAGCGACCCCATGGACTCCAGCCCACCAGGCTCCT
>NW_011447150.1:0-651 GCF_000754665.1 Bison bison bison | reverse complement strand
TGGGAGAAGCACCGCCTGCAGGACAGAACATGGAGGGAGGCGAGCAGAGGGCTCAGCCTGGCCTTGAGGACATCTGACATTCCCTGGTCGGGAGGCGCAGGCCCACCTGCAGTGGAGGGAGAAGGAGGAGAAAGTCCAGGGAAGTCTGGGGGCCATGGAGGAGAGTGTGTCCAGAGTCCCGTGTTGTTGAGTGTTTAAGACAAAGACTGACAAATATCCCCTGGATTAACAACCTGGGTGTCATGGGTGACTTCCGTCAGATGATTTTTTGTAGAATATTCAAGACAGATACCAGGTTACAATGGGTAGAAGAGATAAGTGGTAGGAAAGATAGTAAAATTACACAATTCGTGACCCTTTCCTTGTAAGTCCTGGGATTTTTCTAACTCCTCATCTGGGTTCTTTTACTGAAATATTTAGAGGCTTTTGAAGTATTAAATTGCTGAACAGGCCCCTCAAAATCTCACTAAGCCATGAGCACATTCTGTATCACCCCCTCCTCCACCTCCAGGTTTATAGTTGAGCTAGTTTCCAAAGCAGAGAAGGCAATGGCACCCCTCTCCAGCACTCTTGCCTGGAAACTCCCATGGATGGAGGAGCCTGGTGGGCTGCAGCCCATGGGGTCGCTAAGAGTCGGACACGACTGAGCGA
>NW_011447149.1:0-651 GCF_000754665.1 Bison bison bison | reverse complement strand
GTCTTAGAAGCCCGGGCAAGAAAGTGAGCTCAGTGAGCCTCTGCACTCCAGAGAATTAGCCTGAGAGAGAGAGAAAAAAAGAAACAAAGACACAGGGATCCACATTCTGATGGAGCAAAGGCATTTATTTCAACATAGTGTGGATATTTATACTGTCTTACAAGATAACTATTTTCAGCAAAGATAAAAATCAAAGGTCCAGACTTTTGATAAGGCAACCCCTCATCAATCCTCTTTTATCAAAGAGAAAGGGTTGTAGATAATCACTTTTACCATATGGTTCATAAAAAGGAAGAGGGTTGTAAATAGTTACTTATCACCATATGAAAAACTAATGAAGGAAATGCATGCATTCTTCAGCCCCCAGGAGTAGTTTGCTACTCCACTTAATTCCTGAATATTCAGGAATTAATAAGGGATAGAGGATTCATGACAGATCCAAAACAGCACACAGGAAGCCTCCTGTTAAATGCCTCCTGACAGCCTGTGACAATGTTTTTCTGAATGAGATGTCAGTCTCTGTAATTGTATCATTGGTGTATCATTTGTCATGATCCCTTTTCAGGTGACACTTGGCTCCTGCAGTAAAATCACTTCTCCATCCTATGTTGCCATCAGCAACAGAATGAGCCTAAGTTTTCTCCACCTGCT
>NW_011447148.1:0-651 GCF_000754665.1 Bison bison bison | reverse complement strand
CCAGGAAGATCTCCTGGAGGATGAAATGACAACCCATTTCAGTACTCTTGCCTGGAAAATCCCATGGACAGAGGAGCCTGGTGGGCAAGAGTCCATGGCATCACAGAGTTAGACATGACTAAGCATGCACACATACATATACTTCAGTCAGTTTCAAATCCTTAAAATATCTGTTTATAAGATTTTCTCTATCCATCACATTAAATTTTAAAAGCCTCAGTATTTCCTTAATAAGAGCCTGGTCATTGTCATGGTAGGTAGCACGTACTGAGCAGATACAGTGTGTGCCAGGCACAGCGCTAAGTACTTTCAGGTCTTTGATATTTTTAATCATCACAATAATCTCTGCAAGCATGTACTTTTATTATCACAAGGTTAAGTGGCTTGCCCAAGCTCACAGAGTAAGTGGGCTGGACGGACATCAAGTCCAGGTTTAACTGACATCAGAGCCTTGCTTTTTATGATTATTATTTTATTATGATAAAATATCAATGGCACCCCACCCCACTGGAAAATCCCATGGACGGAGGAGCCTGGTTGGCTGTAGTCCATGGGGCCGCTAAGAGTCGACATGACTGAGCAGCTTCACTTTCACTTTTCACTTTCATGCATTGGAGAAGGAAATGGCAACCCACTCCAGTATTCTTGCCT
>NW_011447147.1:0-651 GCF_000754665.1 Bison bison bison | reverse complement strand
CACTTGCTAGCCATTAAGGCCCTTTAGCTTTTATTGTGCTGAAATGGAATTGGCTGGAGATTGTAATTAAATTGCACTGATATAGGCTAATGGGGTGTGTGTGTGAGAAGAACATCGACAAAGACTTAGGGAACTGATGATGTTGTACAATAAATGTTAAAAGATGCAGCCACGTGGTCATGTAGCTTCCACACTTAGCAGTAAACATATTCATGGAAAACAGTATTGCTGGAGACTCTCTAGAGAATGTGCTTTAATAAACAGGCAAGGTCCTCTGTACATCATATGTGGCTTTCACCCAAGAAATTGATAAAGCATTAGAAAATGGTTTACTCTTTCAAATAAACACTTCTCAAGCCATCTTGTGCTGTGCTGTGCTTAGTTGCTCAGTCGTGTCCGACTCTTTGCGACCCCATCAACTGTAGCCCGCCAGACATCTCTGTCCATGGAGATTCTCCATGAAAAGAATATTGCCAAACCCTCCTCCAGGGCATATTCCCAACCCAAGTCTCCCGCAATGCAGGCAGATTTTTTACCATCTGAGCCACCAGGAAAGCCCAAGGATACTGGAGTGGGTAGCCTATCCCTTCTCCAGGGGATCTTTCTGACCAGGAATCAAACCAGGCTCTCCTGCATTGCAGGGGGATTCTT
>NW_011447146.1:0-651 GCF_000754665.1 Bison bison bison | reverse complement strand
CATTTTGTTGTGATCCACACAGTCAAAGCTTTAGTGTAGTCAATGAAGCAGATGTTTTTCTGGAATTCTCTTGCTTTTTTGATGATCCAATGGATGTTGTCAATTTGATCTTTGGTTCTTCTGCCTTTTCTAAATTCAGCTTGAACATCTAGAAGTTCTCTTTCAAAACTGTTGAAGCCTAGCTTGGAGAATTTTGAGCATTACTTTGCTAATGTGTGAGATGAATGCCAACTATGCAGCAGTGTGGACATTCTTTGGCATTGCCTTTCTTTGGAATTGGAATGAAAACTGAGCTTTTAAACTCCTGAGGCCACTGCTGAGTTTTCCAAATATGCAGGCATATTGAGTGCAGCACTTTCACAGCATCATTCATCCAAAAAACAGATTCACAGACATATCCATCATAACTTTTTAACAAGTATCTGGGAACTATGACTTAGCTAAACTGACACAATTAACCATCACATCTACCATATCCCACTCAAGGCCTTTGCACCATCCCCTCTAACAGCAATCACATTCTTTCTCCAGCCAACTGTCATATACCTTGTCTCTATCCTCTTCTAGTCTCCTCTATCCCCATTATTTGCTCCATGTTACTTAGACTACTTCACTAGTACTAGAGACCCTTGTTTTTTGTTTCTTTGTATG
>NW_011447145.1:0-651 GCF_000754665.1 Bison bison bison | reverse complement strand
TTTGAAATAGATATGCATTATTTTTTTTCACTTTGAGTTTATATATTTTGAAAACAGCAAAAGTTTTATTAACAGTTGTATTTCCAGGCATAGTTTTAAAAGCCTTTATATTACCTTCAACATTTCTAGAGCAGATTTACTTAAAGACAATTTATTAAGGGGATACCAAATGGGAAAGGGCCAGGTACGACAGATAAAGGCACAAAACATCTAATAACAGTTTCTGTGAACTCTCAGATTGTGAGTCTTTTGAGAAATTGTTATTGATGCCCTGCTCCTGTCATGATGTCATCTATAAAGTATGCTGAGATTTTTGAAAGATAGCAATAAACTCAAGAAGCAAATGTTACAAGGTTACATTCTATTGGAGGATATCGTATATTTCAGTAATCCGTAATGCACTGACTGACTGCAGTAGGGGTTGTGGAATTATGTGAATTATGGGTGCTACTCATTTTGGTGACTGTAAAGCAGTGAGAACCAGGGGAAAGGTCTACAGACTTGAAAAATCAGCATGCTGCTGCTGCTGCTAAGTCGCTTCAGCCGTGTCGACTCTGTGCCACCCCATAGACGGCAGCCCATCAGGCTCCCCCGTCCCTGGGATTCTCCAGGCAAGAACTCTGGAGTGGGGTGCCATTTCCTTCTCCAGTG
>NW_011447144.1:0-651 GCF_000754665.1 Bison bison bison | reverse complement strand
TATTTTAGAAATGGAGAAAGATTTAAAGATAATAGACTAAGCCTCCAATTTAGGACAGAGAAAGAAAAATAATATAAACCTAAAGGTAGCAGACTACATTAGGGCAGATATCAATGAAATTGAAGACAGGAAAATAATAGACAAAATCGGTGAAACCAAAACCTGGTTCTTTGAAAAGATCAATATTTTCCATTGGATCTCCAAAGTAGACATACCAATGGCCAGCAGGCACATGAAAAGATACTCAACATATCTACTTATTAGAGAAATGTGAATCAAAACTACAATGAGATATGACTCACACCAGTCAGAATGGCCATTATTATAAAGTCTATAAATAATAAATGCTGGAGAGGGTGTGGAGAAAAGGAATTCAATTACATAGTTGGTGGGAATTTAAATTGGTGCAGCCACTATGGGGAACGGTATGGAGGTTCCTTAAAAAACTGAAAATAGAGTTATCATATGATCCTACAGTCCCCCAGAGGAGGGCATGGCAATGCACTCCAGTATTCTTGCCTGGAGCATCCCCATGGACAGAGGAGCCTTGCGGGCTACATTCCATGGGGTCACAAAGAGTTGGACATGATTGAGCGGATAAGCACAGCATCTACAATCTCACTACTAGCCCTCTATCTGGAGAACAGTCTA
>NW_011447143.1:0-652 GCF_000754665.1 Bison bison bison | reverse complement strand
TGGCGTGCTGTGATTCATGGGGTCGCAAAGAGTCGGACACGACTGAGCAACTAAACTGAACTGAACTGAGAAAAGGTGATACCACATAGTGTAAATGCTGGGCTTTCACCCTCGCCTTGGGAACTGTCAGACATGTCCTATGTTCTATTAAACAATCCTGTGGCTACCTACACCCTTTAATTCTAGGGAGAACTTCCCTCCAGTGCTGAACATCCATCCTCCTAACAAATCTGTCTACTTCTTTCTTCTTCCACAGGGCTTTTCTCTTCCTGGAAAATTTCTCACCTGATTAAAGTACTCGTTATCAAAAGATATTTTAGCTGTTCCTGACTGTCGAATTCCAGAGCCATAATCAGGAGCTTCTTCATCCGCTAAGCAGGAAAAGAAAAAAGCAAGGATGAGATGACATATGGGGCCGAGGGAAAATGACTCATTGGATTACAAAATAAACAGGAAAGCAGTGGAAACTTAAGGTCCCAAAAATTTAATATAAGAGGAGATACTAAAGAACAAGTCTTTTGCATGAGAAAGAATGAGACCAAAGCAGTAAGATCAAATAGGGTTTCCATCTCCACTCAGGGAAACATACCCCTCTCCTTGCTCAAATGAAACTAGTTAATAAAGAATCAGTTTGATTCTTTTTTTTTTTTTT
>NW_011447142.1:0-652 GCF_000754665.1 Bison bison bison | reverse complement strand
TCAAAGATAGATCATTTTGATGATAACACTTTGAGAAAAGAAAACTGTTTATTAGTTTCTGATATTTGTATGTTACAAAATGTTTTGACCCCGTACTTTCAGAAACTTGATGTTTCAGTTTCTTTGGGCCATCCCTGTCATTCATATATGAAATTGTCCAAAGAGAGTTTCTGATGACTGCAACCTTCTTACTCATTCTGCTTATTATGCCTTTCCTTCCTTAACTTATACTTTAAGTTTTAGTGCAAACAATGACATCCATAAAAACTTCTTAACACTGGCTTTCCCAAGAAGAATGTATTATTCCCCAAACCTCTTGCTGTTATGTCATTTGTTAACACTCCTCCCTTGTAACTTTCTTGCTATATAATTGTGGCTGGTTGAATACATGACTATTGCTGGATGGTGAGTTCTTTTCAGGGTAGTTAATATATCCTTGCAATTTTTGTAACCTCGGTACATCTCATAGAGCTGTGATTGTAGTGAAAAAAAATAAAGTTTTTATATATACATCACAAATATGTATTTGTTATTTATATTTAAACACATACATGCATTAAATATATATTTAAGCAAATATGTGTATTAAATATATATTTAAACAAATATATATATTAAATATATATTTGTTTGTTTAAATGCATATGTAAAT
>NW_011447141.1:0-652 GCF_000754665.1 Bison bison bison | reverse complement strand
GGAAACGTTAAAATTATGTTTAACATAGTTTGTGTTACATAGATTATATCGGTCCCTAACTATTTGTAAATTACCTCATGTATAACTCTATACTAACATAATATTTCAATTAACTCACCATTTCCCAACTATAACATATCACCATTTGGGAGTTGAGCTTCTATAAACTGTTTTTGTTATACTGATAATGGCTTTCTAGAGAGATATATTTTCTTACTGTTTATTCAATTCAAGCATTCTACTTTATTAATTTCTATACCTCAACTTAGTGAATCTAAGAGACTTAAAATTAAGGGCGGGGGGAGAAGCAATTTCAGAAGGCCACAGACATCTGGAAAACACATTAAGAAACATTTTTATATCCAAAGTCTTTCTTCCAGTGGATTATTTGAGCATTAGATCACATAATTCTTTCCACTGTATTACACAGCAACAGATTTCCTACAAGTCTGGAAGAGTTTGGAGTCTATATAAAAAAAAAACATGAACATGTTTATCTGCAGGAAAAAAATTAAAGAATCCATTATGTGGGTGGGTGGGTTAGTCGCTCAGTTATGTCTGACTCTGCGATCCCATGGACTGTAGCCCACCAGGTTCTTCTGTCCATGGAATTCTGCAGGCAAGAATACTGGAGTGGGTTGCCATTCCCTTC
>NW_011447140.1:0-652 GCF_000754665.1 Bison bison bison | reverse complement strand
GTATCACTTAAAAAAGCAAGCAGCAGAATTGAATGTGTGGCGTGATCTCATTTTATTACTATATATGCCTGTAATACATAACTGAATATAGTAAATCAACCAAGTCTCCACACCCACACACATTTTGAAGCACAGAAAATAAAATCCTGGAGGAGTACACGACAAACTGCTAACAGCAGTTACCTCTAGGAGGGAAAAAAGATATTTTTCTCTTCTATGCTTTTATGTGTGAATTTCTTAAAATTAGCACAAGCTAGAGCTAATTTAACATACCACCTCCAATAAACACGAAAGGAGCTGGAGGGGGTCAGTCATCCTTCTCCTAGGAGCAACCAGAGGGAGGGGTACTAACATGACAAGTCCCTGTTGCTGGCAATGCCCCCACTATCACCCAAGAGAGTGAAGTGGGGGCCATGAAAATGAGAGCAGGAAAAGACCATTTTATTTTCCCCATGAACCAGGATCCTACCAGTCTACACCTGCATCTTCCAGCACCTGGCTGGAGCCCCACACAGCACTCAGGCCTGTGCTCCTCAGAGAAGGTGGTGCAGGAAAGCGGACTCTTCTGAAAACAAGGCACGTGACCATGCATCACTCTGCTAGTGCTGGTATTTTTGAAGCATGCTGTTTCTTTCTTTTTTTTTTTTTTTGG
>NW_011447139.1:0-652 GCF_000754665.1 Bison bison bison | reverse complement strand
TGGGCAAGCTCCAGGAGTTGGTGATGGACAGGGAAGCCTGGCATGCTGCAGTCCATGGGGTCACAAAGATTTGGACACAACTGAGCAACTGAACTGAACTGATAACATTAATAATAAACTTAAAAACTCTGTGAAGAGAAATACCAAAAAATTAGAGTTTGATTTTTTGGAGGGGGAGAATGTTTAATTAAATGCCATTATCAAAGTAGGTTGAAACACTATTAGTTAATGGGTGTTTTTGATGAATTGGGCTAAGATTGACATGCATCACCTTGTTTAATGTTTGCGACGATGCAGTGAGGTAAATATTCTAATTCCAATTTTATTGACAGGTGTGGAAATCCAGGCTCTGAGAGGTTGAGAGACATGCTAGGGGGTCCCTGAGTGGGTGAGGTGAGAGTTGGAAGCCAGCTCTGGAGAGCTCCCTCTCTGAAGGGATTTGGGTGTAAGCTTCCGTAAAGAATGAATATGAAACGACACATAGTTTCTCTCTTTATTAAAGCAGGTTCCAATTCTATTTTGAGAAATGATCTTGGCAACACAACTACTTCAGTTCAGGTGACTACATATGACAAAGCAGTATTTGGAATTACCTTTAAAATACAGAGTATTTCATATATATATATATATATTTTTTTTTTTTTTTACTAAC
>NW_011447138.1:0-652 GCF_000754665.1 Bison bison bison | reverse complement strand
CCAGCCGATAGGAGTGCCAACCAGGCTTTTTACAAATGTTAACTTATTTAATAAGACCTGCATGAAATAGAAGTGCAGCGATTCTGATTTTACAGATGGGAAAACAAAGACTCCAACAAGCTAAGTGTTTTTTATGTTATCAACTAACTGACAGCCTCCAACCTATGATAAGGAAGATACTGATTTTATGCTCTAGTTATCCTTAGCAGGTAGAATGCTCATTGAAAAGGCTCAATCAGGAGGTCTGGGGTTTCTGTTTTAGACTCTCAGATGAACTGAATTTCAAGGAACAGGTACAACTAAAATTTCCCTTTGCACTGACTTCTGTTTTAGCCCTAGCAGCCATCAACATTGTTTAAATACCACTGTCAAATGACATTGTAGTTTGGGATCTAATATCTGACCAGTACTTTGAATTGAAAATGGTCAGCAGTGAGAAATGGGGACATTTTCCAAGTGTGTCTGGAAAATAAAGTTGGTCCCAGAAGAGAAGCATGTAGGTTTAGGAGTGTCCTAATTTCCAACTAAAATGATCATTCCTAAACAAAAGCCTGATCATAATTATCTTCTCCTTAAAATTTTCCAGTTCTCCACCAGCCATGCCCTTAGCACAGAGGCTAGAGTCTTCGTGGCCTTTCTGGTTTGGGTCCTG
>NW_011447137.1:0-652 GCF_000754665.1 Bison bison bison | reverse complement strand
TTTAAAAATGGTCCACATTAAAAAAAAAATCTTAAAAAAATACATATCAGATGTAAAGGTCTTAGGACAACACCTGGCATAAAGGACATGACTCATACATGTTGTTCATGACAATTATCCATATCTATGAATTAGGAGATATTGTATTCACATTATATTCATAATAGTAATCATAATAGTCATCATTGATCAAGTGCTTACAATATGCAAGACATTATGTCCTTTGCTCCTTGCAAAACACTACAGGATGTTTATTTTTCATGGGCTCCAACTTTGCAGATGGCAAACCAGAGGCACAGAGCATCTAAGCCATTGGACTGAAGTCACACAGTCTCTTGATATAGGGGAGGATATTAACTTGAGTTTTGCACCAAAGTTTGGCTACACATTCAGGTATTTACCAAGGCCAGGCAAGTAACTCTACTGGAACTGGCATAAGACAAGAGGTAAAGAATTGCATGCATTTTGATCAAGCATAACATTAGCCTGTTGCTTTGCCTTTTGAATTTATGTTGGTTCTCTAGTGTGACTGCCATTTGAATCATGTGAGGATTCAAAAAAGTAGTGACATCAGGTTTCATGCCCAGAGACTGTGACATAGTTGGTGTGGGTGATGGCACCCTAACAACAGATTTTAATCTGTTCTACAGTT
>NW_011447136.1:0-652 GCF_000754665.1 Bison bison bison | reverse complement strand
TCTGGACACTCAGAATACACAAATTCTACTTGAAGTTAAGTAGTTAACAAAACTAGTTAAGTTTGAATTAGAATCCCTAGTTATCATTCTAAATCTTCACCCTCAAAATCATTTTGAAGTAGATTTTATATAATTCTTTAAAATTTTTTTGAAATTATTTCAACTTGTTATCTTTTTTGTGCATTATGAGTTACAAAAGCAATTTCTAGAGATCTAAACTACAATGTTGAACTGTATTAAACTGAATGGAGCCCTTCAGAGATGAGATGAGGGATTCATGAAATAGACAAACAGCGAGAGCTTTAGATGAAAGACTTTATTCAAGTTAGTTCACAGAAACAGGAATCATGACTCCTGTGTGTTCCATGCAGCTGTTCAAGATCTAATCTGCATGGACGCTCAAGAAATACTCCATGGCCATGATAGGAAAGGTCATAAATAACACTGCATGCTTCTGAAAGCATTATATACTTAACTGGTCTACCTTTTACATCATGCTTAAGGCTATATCTTATGTATAAAAGGTTTCTTTGTACAGAAAATAAACTCTACCATGAGTAAATGGCTAAGGAAAATAAACCTGTGGCTGGCAATTTTTTTTTTAGTTTTTTTTTTTTTTTTAATTTTTTCCCTAGCCCCCAATATTACTATC
>NW_011447135.1:0-630 GCF_000754665.1 Bison bison bison | reverse complement strand
GCACCAGCTCAGAGACATGCGGACAGGAACCTCAGGTCTTCATTCTACCCACCAGTGGCTAGCACCACTTTTGGGACCACATGGGCCCACATCCCATTCACCAATGGGCTGACACCAGCTCCAGGCCCCACAGAGCCCATAGGAGAGATCGCAGGAGCTGGGTGTTCCACCATGGGCAGACAGCAGCCCCACAGCACTCCAGATCACAGCTGTGCTGAACAGTGTGCCAACGTCAGCTCCAGGACTGCTGAAGCCCAGCAGCCTGCTGTGTCAGGATCTGGGTCCACGTCTACCCACAGAGGGGCTAACACCAGCTTTGGAAAGTGAACCTTGCAGCCAGTTATGTATCAGAGATGTCATATCGGGTACCCCACCAGACGGTTATCATTGGACCCAAGACCCCGGACACGCAGCTACTCACTCTGCGTCCTGGTTCTCCTGCCACTCTGCCAGCCCTACCCTCAGGAGTCCTGGGTTGTGACCCCACCCACCGGTAAGACTTGGACTCCTTGGGCCCCTCAGTCAGCAGCCCTGGGACTGAGCCCCACTCAGTAGCTTTGGCAGAGAAGGCAATGGCACCCCACTCCAGTACTCTTGCCTGGAAAATCCCATGGAGGGAGGAGCCTGGTG
>NW_011447134.1:0-652 GCF_000754665.1 Bison bison bison | reverse complement strand
TTTTATATATATATAGTGACAATAATATATTGTTGACTACATATAGTCAATTGATTTCCAACAAAGATGACAAGGTAATTCAATAGAAGGGAAGTCTCTTCAATAAATGATGTTATAACAACTGAATATATGCATAGAAAATACACATCAGGGCCTCCCTGGTGGTCCAATGATTAAGATTCCCAGGCTTTCACTGTAGGGGATGAGGGTTCAGTCCCTGGTTGGGGAAGTTCCACATGCCATGAGGCGCAGCCAAAAAAAATAAAATAAAATAACAAGAAACATCAACCTTAACTTCACCATGTGAAAAAATTATTTCAAAATGTATTATAAATCTAAACGTAAAAGCTAAATTTTAAAAAGTCTATAAGAAACTTTTTGTGAATTTCTGCTGTCAAAGATTTTTAAATAAGACACACAGAAAAAGAACCATAAAAGTAAAAAATGTTACACTGACCTTTACCAAAATTAAAACTTTTGCTCTTCAAAAGACACCACTAAGAAAACAAAAAGAGAGATCACAGGGAGAAAATGTCTGCAGTGCATATCTGACAAAGTACTCATATCCATGTTATATAAAGAAGTCTTATGATCCAGCAATCCCACTGCTGGGCATACACACTGAGGAAACCAGAAGGGAAAGAGACATGTG
>NW_011447133.1:0-652 GCF_000754665.1 Bison bison bison | reverse complement strand
CTGTGTGACCCCATAGACGGCAGCCCACCAGGCTCCCCTGTCCCTGGGATTCTCCAGTCAAGAACACTAGAGTGGGTTGCCATTTCCTTCTCCAGTTAGGTAGGTATACTTAGGTCTTATTTTGCAAAATGAAGAAACTGAGGCTCAGAGAGATTAACTGGTCTAACGACCCACAGCTTTTAAGCATTTCTAAATCCGAAATTCTATCCAGAAGTGTTTATTGAACTCAACATAAAAGAAAGCTCTAATTTTAAATGGAAAGAAAAAAAATCTTTGATAGTGGTCATCAGATTAATATTTGGTTTCCTTTTAGGACTTTATTCTGTAGGACAGGTCTTTTCTAACGTGGGTTGTGTTCAAGAAGCTCAATTTTGACACAGACAGTTCTCCATGGTGACATTTAGTAGGTATGTTGATTGTGCCAAATATCACAGTGGACTGTCAACGCAAAATGCATACTTTCTGTTATTTATTTCACTAAAGAGTACCTGCATTTTTTACTTTCTTTGTTTTAGTACTTTGTGCTTTTCTTCAAATTTCCTACTACTTTTTCTTTCCTTCTTCCTATGCCTCCTTATACCTTATGACCAGGTAAAACAACAATCTTTCCCAGCTTTCTTATCAATGAGATGAAGGGCAATAGGGAATCTGG
>NW_011447132.1:0-652 GCF_000754665.1 Bison bison bison | reverse complement strand
TTTTTTTTTTTAAGTTTATTATGGGGGGAAAAAAATTCACATTCACAAAAACAGAGCAGTATAACTCCATGTGCCCATCCTCCAGCATCAACAACGATCCACATTTTGTCCATTTTATTTCATCCAACCCCCCCACCCAAGGGTATTTTGCATGGAAGGATGCCTGGAGCATTTAAAAACAAACTCAACACATCATTCCAGGTCATCTGTAAATGCTTTAGTCTAAACGACTTTAGACACATTTTTTTTTGGTCATCTTTGAGTATTGTGTACTTTATTAGTTATGTAAAAGGAATGAATAGCACTTTATGTCTGGGTCCTCTGTTTCTTCTCTGTTTTTTACAGTTCAGTGGTTTCCAATATATTCACAGAGTTGTACAACCATCTCTATGACCCAGTTTTAGAACATTTTCATCACCCCAAAAAATAAACCCTGTACCAATAAGCACCTCACTGCCCCTGCCCTCCAGTTCCAGACAACTACTAAGCTACTTTCTATCTCTACAGATTTACCTGATGGGAACACTTCATATTAACATAAATGGAATCATAGTGCTGTATGTAATCTCTTGTGTCTGACTCATTTCACTCGGCATAACGTTTACAAGATGCATCCACGTTACAGATCAATACTATGTTACTTATCAATACT
>NW_011447131.1:0-652 GCF_000754665.1 Bison bison bison | reverse complement strand
CCCACCCAGGGACTGAACCCAGAACTCCCACATTTCAGGCAGATTCTTTACCCTACTGAGCCACCGGAGAAGCCTACCATTTTGTACCCCCACCAGCAACATAGGAAAGTTCCATTCACTCTGCATCCTCAACAGAATTTGGCTCATGTTTAGGAAGTCCCTATTCTTGTTTGTTAAGAGTTCTTTTATGATGAAATGGGTTTTAACAAATGGTTTGTCTGAATCGACTAACATAGTCATGATTTTTCTACCTTTTTACAATTAATGAGATGAATTATATTAACTGATTTAAAGCTATCAAAACATTTTTATACATATATTCCCTATTAGAAAAGTTTACTTAATGATCAAATCATTACTCTAATAATAGATTAGAAGTTACATGGATAAATGAAGTCTGATGATAGCCTAAATGCTACCATCTAGCCAAAACTGTATGATCCCTTCAGTCACACTTCTGAATAAGCCTTTCCCCACCAAATACAAAGCAGATCAGAGAAATGGGAGACCAAATCACAGTCCTAGAGCCACATGCATCACTCTGATGTTTAGTATGTGGATTCTGAAACATCTAGAAGGAAAAAGAACTTCCGTTACAAAAGATAATGATGCGAACTGACTGCATAGCACAGGGAAATCAGTGCTCTGTGGT
>NW_011447130.1:0-652 GCF_000754665.1 Bison bison bison | reverse complement strand
GGTAAAATTTAGCTGCTGTCCTAAGTTCCTATGGCAGGATTTATATAGATATTACCCAAGTTTCAAACAACAGATTTCCACACGTCTTACACCAGCTATTTCCTCCTGCCTGCCCCAGTCCAGGCTGGCAGAACAATAAACAGGCAAGCCAGCTTGGACCAGCGGTACTGCTGTGCCAGCTCACCCCGGTCACTGCCCAAGACGGGACTTCTCCCCAAGTGTGCTCTCCGAAATGGAGACCTGAGGTCATGTGCATTTGAGGGATGCTGGGGACAACGTGAAGCAGGTTTTGTTCCTGCAGAGCCTTCAGTGTCCTGGTGTACATGACAGCCTCCAGAGGGAACTCGGCACGTTTCCTGAGCTCATCTGACTGGAGGAACCGCCTTCCAAGAACCATCTCAAGTGACAACTATTCTGTGAATTGAAGGCTGGGGGAAAGCAGGCCTCCTCTTCTCCCACCTCCTCACTTTCCCTAGGATGCTGAGAAACACCCCCAACTCCTGTCTTCTCCCACATGTATCTCAGCATCGGAAGGATTTTATTTTTCATTTTTCAAACCTTTACATCTCTTTTTTTTTTTCCTCTAGTCTGGTCAGTATAATCATCTCCCCCTCAACACCCCACCACCACCCCTACCCTCTGCTCTAGTCCG
>NW_011447129.1:0-652 GCF_000754665.1 Bison bison bison | reverse complement strand
GAGATGCCAGTCCAAGAGTGAATTTCAATAACTGCTGAACAAAGCTTTCTCATTTTGTCCAAAAAACTGATTAAATGCCTATGGAAGAAAGACTCTAATTCTAAGCCCATCTTTAACCTGAGTAACTTTGGGGGAAAGTCATTGATTTATTCATAAAACAAATATGTATGTGTTTGGCACCTACTATGTGTCAGGCACCAAACTTAATCTTGAAGATAAAGCCATGCAGAAGATGAAGAGGATTCTTTCCTTTATAGAATTGGGGTTCATAGCCAGATACAGACAGAGCAACAGTAGGATAGTGTGGTAAGGGCTGATGGAGAAAGTACAGGCATTTTTGGGGAGCACTTAGGAGGGGTCTTACCTTAATTTCAGTAGGAGTCAGAATAGTGAGATGACTAGAAGGGAAACACCTCAAACAGAGGCAAAAGCAACAGCTCCTTAGAGGCCTAAGGTAGAGATCTTGGCAAAACCGGCTGGAATTGTTGATGAGTGATAGATGGGGAGCAAGGGAGCAGCTAGAGTGTTAAACAAGGTAAAACAATTAAGTCTTTACCTTGGGGAGGATGAGTCATTGATCACATCTGCATTTTAGAAAGATCACTCAGTACTGTGGAAAAAAAAAAAAAAAAAAGGATTGATGAGAGGTTTG
>NW_011447128.1:0-652 GCF_000754665.1 Bison bison bison | reverse complement strand
TGGAGAAGGAAATGACAACCCACTCTATTACTCTTTTTTTTTTTTTTTTTTCACTCTATTACTCTTGACTGGAAAATTCCATGGACAGAGGAGCCTGGTAGGCTACAGTCCAAGGGGTCGCAAAGATTTGGAGATGACTGAGCAACTTCACTTCCTTTTCTTTTTATAAGTTATCCATGCTCTAGGTATCCTTAGTAATTTGAATGTCTTAATCCTTCATGGAAAAGAAAGATGCCTCTCCTAATAAATCTTTGGCCTTTTCTGTGAACATTATTAAAATTTATTGCTTTTTTAGTGCTTTAAAATTGATTTTATAAAAGTCCAAACAAAGAAGTTTAATAATTAAACAGTGTTGATGTATAAAACTGGAGAGAAAGGTCAACTTAAAATATCAATGTTTAGGTTTTGCATCTCAGTTTATTATGAGTGTGAAAGAAACATTTTGTAATAATGGAGAATCGTTTCATGTGATAACACATTCTTTGAGGTGTAATAAAAGGTTACATGGTGAAATCAGACTATTCAATCTTAAACCTAGAAATGATTTCTATTCTGTCCCAAGTTATACTGATTTTGAACTTAGGAGCCCAGTAGGTTTAATCATTTTTGGTGTTCATATATTTTAACTACCTAGAAATAAATGAGGTTAGTG
>NW_011447127.1:0-652 GCF_000754665.1 Bison bison bison | reverse complement strand
ATGAGAGAGAAGCAATGTAACAGTAGATGAACAGATAATTAGTTAAAAGAGGAGACAGAAGTCCAAATTCTGACGTCAGTCAAATCTGGCCTGAAGTTCTTTATTAGCTATGTAACATTGGCAAGTGACTTAATCTTGCTAAGCCTCAGTCTAGCCGTAAAGTGGGGATAACAACAGAAACTGTTTCATTGGATTTTGTGCAGATTAAATAAAATATTCCACGGAAAGTTCTTTCTGTATCACACAGAAAGCAGTAAATGTTAACTGCGTATATGTGTCCATACATCTATATTCACATACATGCTGTATATACACACTGTACATATACCCACGGTATGTATATACGTACTATATAAAATGCACACACACTAAGTGGATGTATATATATACACATATATGTTCATTAGAATTTTAAAACTGAGGAAAATATTAAAAATCATGTAATCCTGTGAATTTAATATGTGTTTATTAGCAGCATGACCCTCCTCTCAAATACATGGAAAAATCTCAATGTATGGGTTTTCTGGCTAAATCAAGAAGTTAGAGATGAGACACAGACATAGAGAACAGACTTATGGACACTGTGCGGGGGGAGGAAGGCGAGGGTGGGAGGTATGGAGAGAGGAACATGGAAACATACATCACCAAATGT
>NW_011447126.1:0-652 GCF_000754665.1 Bison bison bison | reverse complement strand
GAGAATCCCAGGGACGGGAGCCTGGTGGGCTGCCGTCTATGGGGTCGCACAGAGTTGGACACGACTGAATCGACTCAGCAGCAGCAGCATTGCAATGTATGGGCTTATCAAAGAAAATGAAAAGAAAAGCTTTGAAACAATTGGAGAAATTAAAGCACTGACTACACATTTGGTGATAGTATGGACTGATTGCTAATTTTGTTTAAATGTGATGAAGGCATTGCAATTATACTTTTTGAAAGAGCAGAGTTAAATGCTAAGATAAATAGAGACAAAATTATTTGCTTAGATGCTTCCAAATAACTGTCGGGTAGGATGAGGGGAGCAAAACTCAGATGAACCAAGGTTGTGATCTTCAAAAGGCATTTGTTAAAACTGGGCGATAAGTATACAGGGTTTCATGATACTGTTGTCTGTACTTTTGGAACTGTTTGAAATTCCCCAATCCTGAAACATTTTGAAGTTAATTTTTAAAACTTGTTCCTCTAAGCAGACAAATGAAAGTGAAAATAAACATTTTAATATAAACTTCCCAAGTGATGTTGATGGATAAGCTATGCCTTGAGAACCAGTGTTTTACAGACATAAAAATCCTGGAGTAGCTTTGACTTCGGGAAGTTTCATTAATGTTGCAGAAAGACTTGTTTCATCT
>NW_011447125.1:0-652 GCF_000754665.1 Bison bison bison | reverse complement strand
TTTTATACGGGGTTCAGCTAATCCAAAAACCTAGGTGACTGTTCTCTTTCTCTCTCTCTCTCTCTCTCTCTTTCTCTGTCTCTAATCCGTAGGCTTCTTTGAGCCAGATCTTTTGTGTAGAGCTAAGTAAACTTGTATCCTTTAGGCCAGAAGGGCCTCCATCCTTTCATGGTCCCGCTTCCAACGCATCACTTTCTTTCCCTCAGATCTCAAATAACTTGATAGAGAGGAGGAAGGGAACAGAACTCTCCTCATTCATCAGTGCCTGGCACCGTTCTAGACACCTCCCAAACACGTTCTCATTTACTCCTCTCAAACAACCCCGTAGGTAGACATCACATCCATTTTAGGGGTGATAAAGCCAAAACTCAGAGACCGAAGTGTACTGACCCAGGTCTGCCAGCCTCTGAAGCTTTGCCTCTTGCCAGAACTTTCTCGTGCACGCTTAGGATATGTTTCTATCCCTGAGAGTCTAGTGTAAGAGTTCTGTTTAGCAAACACCAGTTACCATGCCAGAACAGATCATGGAACCAGGTGTGGCAAACTGCTTGAGAGGAGGAGTCAAACTTTTTCCCGTAGTTGAGCCCGCTTGGAACAGAAATGAACAGGGCAACTTTGAAAGAAAATGCACAGAAAGTGCTATTAGCTTTTC
>NW_011447124.1:0-652 GCF_000754665.1 Bison bison bison | reverse complement strand
GTGCATGATTTTACCTGCTTTACTGGAATGTATTTTTACTGAGGGAAAATATTAGTCTTATTGTTTTTATATATCCATGGTAGACACTCAACAGTGGTGGCAGTGGCAAAAGACTAGATGTGGGGAAATGAATTCAAGGCTAATGCAATAATATAGGAAAGAAATGATTAGGGTCTGAACTCGAGTATAGGAAAAGGGAAATGAAAGGAGGTAGTGGAGGCAGTGGATAGCAAAATATTTAACTCTAGATATAGAGGATTTAGTCAACGAATTCTAGGAATGTAAAATAAGGAAAAAAGAAATAAGAGGACAAATGATGATTTGCTATTTGGTAGCAGGGTTTAATGAGTCCATTTCTGACTTAAGACTCAGGAGGCAAATGGAAAAATAAGTCTGGGGTTAGAATAAATAGCAGTATGGATTGTGGAGTCATTAGTAAAAATACTGATGTGGTAGGGTAAATGAAAACTCAAAGAAATTGAAAGGATAAAGAATAGACAGGATTGCAGACCAAAGATTGTCAAGTACCCAAATTTAGGGGTGAGTGAAAGAAGAACAAAAGGATTAACGAACCAGAGTCAGATTCAGTTCAGTTCAGTCGCTCAGTCATGTCCGACTCTTTGCGACCCCATGAATTGCAACACGCCAGGCC
>NW_011447123.1:0-652 GCF_000754665.1 Bison bison bison | reverse complement strand
TGAGTTGACTCATTGGAAAAGACTCTGATGCTGGGAGGGATTGGGGGTAGGTGGAGAAGGGGATGACAGAGGATGAGATGGCTCGATGGCATCACTGACTCGATGGATGTGAATCTGAGTGAACTCCAGGAGTTGGTGATGGACAGGGAAGCCTGGTGTGCTGTGATTCATGGAGTCGCAAAGAGTCGGACACGAGTGAGCAACTGAACTGAACTGAACTGAATGCTCTACATATACTAAAGCTTCATAGAAACAGATTTTAAATGATTGTTGAAAATCATCATTTTCAGTAAATGTAAACATTCTTTTTGTCTCTGAGTTGAAAACATTTTCAAAAAATTGAGAATTTATGTATATAGTAGTTCAGTTTGGCCTACAAAGTTCAGTGTATTTCAGGATAATTGGTCATGAATAGCAAAGTAATGACTGAACTGTGATTGAGTGTAACACTTAAGTAAAGCATGCCTGTAAAACTGTTCAAAATAATAGCTAATTGTCCCACCTGGAATAGCACACAACAGTTGAAAGTGTTCTGATAAAACTGTCTGCTAACTCAATCAACAATGGCTTTTTGCAACTTTGAATCATATTTCAGTAAGCCAAACCAAGTATCTGAACCAACTCAATTATTCTACAATGTTTAGTGAACAGA
>NW_011447122.1:0-652 GCF_000754665.1 Bison bison bison | reverse complement strand
ATCCCCTGGAGAAGGAAATGGCAACCCACTCCAGTACTCTTGCCTGGAAAATCCTATGGACAGAGGAGCTTGTAGGCTACTGTCCACAGGGTCGCAAAGAGTCAGACACGACTGAGCGACTTCACTTTCACTTTCCTAACTTATAAAGTTAGTGGAAGCTTCCAATCTCTGGAGGGTTCAGAGAGAGAGAAAAGATAAATGTTTCAATTTGTTTATAAAATATAATTTTACCAAAATACTGTTATAATTAGTTTGATGGGAAGGGTTTTGTTTTTTTTTTCTTACACTTAGAAAACACAGATTCAAATCAGTAATTTTTCAGATAGAAACCATAAAAGTTAAGCATATTCACCAGTTCATTCAGTCCTTTTGTTAACCTTTGTGAAATCATCAGGTTTTCTGTTAGAATCCTTACCCAGTTCAGAAGCTGGTATTTATCCAAAAGTCCTTTCTATAAATCTTCTTGAAGATGAACCTTCTTGAAGGTGAAACTTGGTTAGTGCTATGACAATATTTTGAGATAGTAACTAGAATTATGCCTGATAACACTTTACCCAAACATATCAGAATTTTAGGAACTCCATACAGTTTCTAGGATATCTATATTAGTAACATTTACCATACAATATAACCCGAGACTTACTACTCACTT
>NW_011447121.1:0-652 GCF_000754665.1 Bison bison bison | reverse complement strand
AGCACTTTTTCTGTAGGACTTCTTTTCCAGATATTGACATTTTATGCTTAGAGTGCTCTGAAGTTTTTCTTCTGTTAATAACACAGGTAATGGAAATATTCATTTATGCTTTAACAAACTGCTCTTGTGAGATCATTTTTTTTTCAGATCTGAGTACATACATAGAGTGTCTGGCATATGTGTCTAGCTTTGTGGGACACTTTGTCCTATAGACAAAGTAATATCTTAGAAAATCTGTTAAAATAGAACTATTAAAGATGACTATTGAAAGTCCAAGTTTACATACCATAATATACTATGTCTTTACAATAACCATACTAGAAACTTATTTTTACTTTAAAAAATAACTGTAGGTTTTCTAGTCTCAAATAGTAACTTATTTTGATCTTATTCTGTTATCGCTGTTCATTCGCTCAGTCGTGTCTGACTCTTTGTGACCCCATGGACTGAAGATTGCTGGGCCTCCCTGTCCCTCACTATCTCCCAGAGTTTGCTCAAGTTCAACTTATTCTACTTTAAAAGAAAAATGATACCAAATAAATTGTTAGGAGTAAATGTGGCTGAAGCCATCAGTTTAAATAATTATTCCCTTCATTTAATATAGCTTTTAGAATTCTTTTTTTTTTTTTTTTTTTATTTTTTTTTTTTTTTT
>NW_011447120.1:3514-3992 GCF_000754665.1 Bison bison bison | reverse complement strand
CATGGGGTGAAAAAAAAAAAAAAAAAAAGGGAGAGAGCGAGAGAGAGAGAAACAACCCTCAAGACGTAAACTCTGCCTTTAATGAGCTCAGACTTCTGGATGTGCTTTTCAGAGAAAAAGGCTGCTTCCCTACTCCTGAGTGTTTTTGCATGCCAAGAGAGTTCATATAATTTAACTGCTTATCTCTCTCCACCTTTTTACATATTCTACCTTAAAGAAGGGTAGAGTGACTACTGTGGATAATTGGAACCTGGAGAGAGGAAGCTCAGCTCTACTTTCTTTCCTTTTGAAACAAGGTAATCATAGGGCTTCATTATTTAAAACCAACTTGGCTCTCATTCTGTTGCCAATTTTAATAGTCTCTATTAACTAATGAAGGTGATATTCTGATGTTCCAAATTGATAGTTTGTTTTATTTATTTATTTTGCATTTTTTACAATTTATTTTTTCAATTGGAGGAAAATTGCTTTACAATGT
>NW_011447120.1:0-652 GCF_000754665.1 Bison bison bison | reverse complement strand
GTCAGACATGACTGAGCAACTAAAAACACACACACAAGTAGAATCTGGGACTCCCACAACAAAACAGATCAGCAAGAGAAACTAAAGAGAAGTTGATAGACATGCATATTTCATACTTAACAAGGGAGCCCTCACAAGGAAAATTAATACCCAAAGAAGTAGTTAGAGTTGACCAGTTTTTGTACTATTTTGGAAAAAGGGTAGTATATTATGATGCATATCTGAAGCAAAAAGGGGCTTGGGCAGGGCAGTTAATGGTGGGAAAGAAACAGGAAGATAAGGGTTAGTTTAACAATATTATTGCAAATTTTTCTGGCAGCATCTCTGTGCTGGTAAGAGTCCAAAGTTCCTTTCAGCAATAAGACTTCATATCCATTATTCAGGCAGAGAAGGGAGAAGGGAGAGAGAGCCCCTCTTATATTTGCTGCCTCTTGCTTGTCTTCAGCACAATATAATTTTTATACCAGATAAATATTTTTGGGGTGAAATATGGTTTCTTTCATGAGCACTAATACAAATTCATTAATTTATCAGTGAGCCAGCGTACATTTCTCAACTGCTTCCCAGAGCACTATATTTGGTTGGCAAAGTGGAGGTTACAAAGGGAACTAAGTTCCTACATGCCATGTGGTGCAGAAAAAAAAAAAAAAAA
>NW_011447119.1:0-653 GCF_000754665.1 Bison bison bison | reverse complement strand
TTTCTTTGCTGTGCGTTTCCTCCCTTCTTCCTTCTCTCTCTCCCTCCTTTATTTCTTTCTTTCTTTCCCTCCTTCTTCCTCTCTCCTTCACTCCCTCCATCTCCCCCTTTCTCTCTCTTTACCCAACATCTATAGGTTCTGAAAAACTTGCCAATATCTCTATGCTGTGCAATGATTTTACTTTTAGGCAGAGTATCATTGCTTAAGCTAACATCTTTGGAGTGAGAAGCAGAACCCAGGCTAATTCCTAAGAGGCATTTACATGATTTTCTTAATTGTCCTGGATATAATCAGGAAAAGTGATATCTCTAATATGTGGGGGCAATGAATGTCAGGAGGCCAAGGAGAAGCTTGGGGTTGCTGCCCCAGCAGTAATTCCATTTTTGAGAAGTTAAGGAGCCATTGATAAGTGGGGCTGGGGCTATCTTTGTTGTTAGACGGACTCCCAAGCTGAGAACAGAGGCTCCAGGAGGAAGGAACTGTGCATCTACCAGCTCCCACCACATACCCTGGCTTATGACAGAGTCACGCAGGAATTACCCTGGTGGAGATCTACTGCCTAAGGGAGAAAAATGAACACTTCTAGCTTTCAAATATACACTCAGATACCAGCACAGGATCGTGTTTTTTTTTTTTTTTTTCTTGATATTTTT
>NW_011447118.1:0-653 GCF_000754665.1 Bison bison bison | reverse complement strand
CCCAGGGATGGGGGAGCCTGGTGGGCTGCCGTCTATGGGGTCACACAGAGTCGGACACGACTGAAGCGACTTAGCAGCAGCAGTGCATCTAATGGTCTCTAGCTCTTTTGCTTTATTGATCATTAGAAGGCTAGGTATTTCTTTTCCTACTCAAAGATAGTATGAATGTGTGTATAGATTTGTATATTTCATGCATCAAATTTGAGTATATTGCACTATTAGGTTTAGAACAATTTCTCCTTCCCCTCTTCCGTCTGTCTCTCTTTATCCCTCTCTTTCTCTCACACACAGACATGCATATTCAATCACTCATTTAAGGATTTCAAAACATTTTCCAAATAACAAGACAGTATCTCCTTTGTCAGTTATGATGGCTAGAACTTTGGCAGGCTTGTCTCAGCTTTTTGCTTCATTTGTGTATTACAGAGCAAAATCTGGGGATAGAACTAGGTATAAGCATTGCATTTAGGAAACTGGATATGCAAGAGTGTGCATGCGCCTTGGCCGACTGCTGATTATACTCCATGATCTGGAGCTAATCCCAGGGATTAAGTGAGCATCTGCTCTCGGATGGTGACAGCCGGATGGGGCTAAGCCATGAACAGAGGAGGTGGGTCAGCCTTGGGCAAACCAGCCAATGGGGAGAGGGCTGG
>NW_011447117.1:0-653 GCF_000754665.1 Bison bison bison | reverse complement strand
GAAAGTGAAAAGTAAAATGAAGTCGCTCAGTCGTGTCTGACCCTCAGCGACCCCATGGACTGCAGCCTACCAGGCTCCTTGGTCAATGGGATTTTCTACTGGAGTGGGGTGCCATTGCCTTCTCTGCCAGGAATCAGAAGGAAAAATATATTCAAGTTTTGAAAGAAAAAGACTTTCAACCAGATAAAAATTATGTTTAATGAAAAGCTGGGAAATTTAGATAACCTCAGCTAAGCAGAGACCAACGAAAGTGATTATATGAATTTTTCATTGTATATGTGTGTGATAATGTTTCTAATATATAATGGAATAATATTCATAAAAAAGAACAACTATGGATGCTTCCTGTTACATGAATCAACTTCAAAAACATTTTAGTGAACTAATACATTTTCTGAAAGAATTATTTCACATAATACATTATGTGAAAGAATTCAAGAGACCACATATTTTATGATTCAATTTATAGAAAATATCAAAAGAAAAACTCCACAAAGCTATAAAGACAGCAAATACATTAGTAGTCACCCAGATGGAGCCAGGGAAAAGGAAGGGTAAACAGCAAATGTGCACAAACAGAATTTTGTTTTAGGGTGATAGAATGTTCTAAAATGGATTTATAAAGAAGACTTTACATTTAAATAGTAGCACAT
>NW_011447116.1:0-653 GCF_000754665.1 Bison bison bison | reverse complement strand
CTGCAGCACGCCAGGCCTCCCTGTCCATCACCAACTCCCGGAGTCCACCCAAACCCCATCCAGCCATCTCGTCCTCTGTCGTCCCCTTCTCCTCCTGCCCTCAGTCTTTCCCAGCATCAGGGTCTTTTCCAATGAGTCAGCTCTTCGAATCAGGCAGCCAGAGTATTGGAGCTGCAGCTTCAGCATCAGTCCTTCCAGTGAGTATTCAGGGTTGATGTCCTTTAGGATTGACCGGTTTGGTCTTGCTGTCCCAGGGACTCGCTACATTTTAATGCAATATTGACCATTTTCCTTGAATAAAAACCTAAGAAGAGGGTGTTTTGGCTTCTACTTTTGATTTCTCCTTTCCCTGGGAGGATCACTTGGTCTAATGACTGGACAAAAGTGCACAGAGTTAAAGCCAACCTCCTGACCGTGGGTGGTGGTGAAGGAGAGAGCAGCTTTATTACAGCAGGTGCTGGACGGGGGCTGGACAGGTGTGGGCGGGGGCTCAAAAAAGGCAAACTCCCCCCGAAGGCTTTCAGTCAAACTTCTTTAGAAGGCCACGTGGTGCCCGAGGGGCCGTCGGGGAACGTCTGTGATCAGCTGGTGCAGGGCTGCTCGATTCACAGTGAGAAAATGTCACAGCTGGGGTCATGGGGGCGGGGGGGGAG
>NW_011447115.1:0-653 GCF_000754665.1 Bison bison bison | reverse complement strand
TTTGATCTCTGGTTCCTCTGTCTTTTCTAAAACCAGCTTGAACATCTGGAAGTTCACGGTTCACGTATTCTAGCTCTGTGGTTTTCAACCAGGGATGGTTTTGTCCCGCAGCCCTCCCAGGAGACACCTGGCCACATCTGGAGACAGTTTTAACTGTCCCCGTGGGGAAGGGTCCTCCTGGCATCAGATAGGTAGAAACCAGGGATGCTGCTAAACACCCTACAGTGCGCAGGCCTGACAGCCCTCATGGCAGAGAGTGATCCGGCCCCAAATGTCAACAGCACCCAGATTGAGAAATCCTGCTCTAATGAAGATTTAGACATTGTGAAATAAGGTCACTTGTTTAGAAAATTCAGACCAAAAAGAAAGGAAATACTTCTTCAGTTGAAAAAGATATCAATACTAAAGAATATTTTAATCCAAAACAGCCCATAAAACAAATTTGTGTTTAGTTTATAATCTTCCACTTCTGCCCAAATGAATATAAATGTTTATGAGATTACAGTTATAATATACATAGTATTTATTCTTGTTTCCACATAAAAACATCACTTTTACAGTCTTTACATCATTTCAATAGAGAATGTTCCATTGTTTCAATTCCTTCCCTGTTTGTTTCTCTCCTTCCTTTTTTTTTTTTTTTTAAGTAACTT
>NW_011447114.1:0-653 GCF_000754665.1 Bison bison bison | reverse complement strand
TGCCTGGAGAATCCCAGGGACGGGGGAGCCTGGTGGGCTGCCGTCTATGGGGTCTCACAGTGTCGGACATGACTGAGGCGACTTAGCAGCAGCAGCAGTTTTAATTTAACTAGTTTTTGTATTCATTTGGGGATGTTGATATCTTCAGCTGTTATTGTTGAAATACCTCTTTTCAAATATGTTTTTTCTTCACATATATTGGCCTCTGTAATTATTTTTAAAAAATGACTTATTTTCTTATCATTCTCCAAAGATGGCCATTAGTTTTTGTTTTTATTTTTGTTTGTTTAATAATTTGTTGCTGCTTATACTGAACTTTTTTTCTGCAAAACTCTTTTAGGAACAAGAAATATAAAGTTCACAAAATCAGTGCTACTTTAAAATCCTTCCAGTTTACTTCCAGACTGAGCCTCATTCTCAAGTGATTACATAAAGACGTACTAAAAAATGGTATATTCTCTTTGAAAACCTTGACTGTGCTTTAATCTTATCTGGGAGCCAAGAGTACTGAACAATTTCAGTAATCAACAGCGTTTCTATGTACTGAAAGGAATGGGGCCATAGAATGTAGTATACAAGGAGGACAGATAGGAAACGAAAAGTCTTATCTGTTACTACATCAGATCCAAATGTTTCGAAGGAGTAGACTGGTC
>NW_011447113.1:0-653 GCF_000754665.1 Bison bison bison | reverse complement strand
GTTCTTGCCTGGAGAATCCCAGGGACAGGGGAGCCTGGTGGGCTGCCATCTATGGGGTCACATAGAGTCGGACACGACTGAAGTGACTTAGCAATAGCAACAGCAAGTAAATATGACTTCTCCCCCCACCCCCCTTTTTCTTTTCTACCAAGCACGTATTAGCTACTGGGGATGATGGGATGTCTGGGACACGGTCTCGATAAGCATTCAGTCTAGTTGAGGAGGTCATCTTAACAGCGGACTTAGACATGTACTTTAGGCAAGAATTTTGGATGGTCATAGTTCCTTTCTCATGAAGTCTGAATATGGTGAATTGGATTACTCATTTTTAGGAAGTTTTTTGTTGGGTTTTACCATGTTTACTTAGCTTTAGGCCTCCATTTTTTGATGCCTGCATTTCCAGCTGTAAAAGTCAGGTTTCTCTTATGCTATTCACTTAGCTAAAATAATGACTTATTTAGGGGTGTTGTATGTGTGTTTTTTGATATTATGGAATATATTTTGACCAGATTTTGAGTTGGCAGTAAAAAAGTTAAAAACATTTTGTATAACCCTATCTGACTAGACTGAAAGATGAAATCCTGAGACTATCTAAGGAGGAAAAGAAGGGAATAACTTCTTTGCTTTTGGAATGTTTGCCTTTATTTTGAATG
>NW_011447112.1:0-653 GCF_000754665.1 Bison bison bison | reverse complement strand
TCCATGGGATTTTCCAGGCAAGAGTAATGGAGTGGGTTGCCATTTCCTTCTTCAGGGGATCTTCCCAACCCAGGGATTGAACCCGGGTCTCCCACATTGCAGGCAGATGCTTTTACCATCTGAGCCACCAGGGAAACCAAGGGAGGAGATGAGAGAAAAGACTTCAAATCCACTTTTCCAAAGGTAAAGGGTTGGGATATTTAGAGGATAAAGAAGCTAGTGGACTAAGGCATGGGAGAAGATGATTGGAGTTAGGGAAATAGTAAGGTCATCAGTGTACCATGAGGGCATATCTGAGTTATCTTCTTCTTCACTGACACATGTTCAAAAACAGAAGTGCTTGGCAAGATCTGAGGGTGGAGTTTGGGGCCCGATATGACATCAAAAAGTCACTCATCAGCCATCCATGCAGGCCGTTTTAGGGTTGGTTGTCCCATCCAGTGTTAGCCAGCTCAAACTGTGACTCTAAGTTAACTTAAGCCTCAGTTACTATAGTGACCCCTACATCAGAGGCACTGTCTATCAGAGGTGATTAAAAAGCCTTGTAATATATTACCTAGGCTATGTGAAGCTTGGAGGGTATGCAATTAAAGAGAGAAAAAAAAAAAAAAAAAACTAAAGCAAGCTTAATCAGTAAAGGCAGTTTACAAATG
>NW_011447111.1:0-653 GCF_000754665.1 Bison bison bison | reverse complement strand
GTCTGTTCAGGTAAGGAGATCTAGCAAAAGTCTCTGAGTAAGGTACAACAATTGGTTCTTTATTTGATGTCTATTTGTCAGGCAAAGATACAGTTAGACAGACCATAAAACAATCTTCTGTTTTTACAGGAACAAGGCAAAGCTGAGGTAAAGTGGCTTTTTATGTACAAGAAAATGGCCTTAATGTGCCCAGGCCATAATGTTTATAAAAATAAATATTTGAGACATACAGTGAACTTCCATTCTGACAATGAGAAGAAATTCTCTTACAATCATTTAATTCTACCAGTAAAATTAGTTATTTTTGAAACTATTGTGCTTTACAGTCTTTCCCCTCAAATACAAGTATAAAATATCTTGACCCAAAATGGTCATTTTAGAATTAAAGAAATGGTCCTTCTCATAGACACAGCTTTCAATAAATGGTAGATAAACATTTTCTTTGAAGGCCATGGTCCATGACTAGTTGTTGCTATAAAACCAGTTGGAATGGCTATTTGTCAATACTAAAAGAACAAAACAAAAACAATAAAAACCTTTACTTTTCCCAAAGATTCTATCCTGAAAGATATGGGTAATAATGTGCAGGGTGTGTGTGTGTGTGTGTGTGTGTGTATGTGTGAAACCTCTAACCTTCCAAGTTACTGAATCAT
>NW_011447110.1:0-653 GCF_000754665.1 Bison bison bison | reverse complement strand
TCTTCCAGACTCCCTGGATGAGGACCCAGGGACTGAACTTGCATCTCATTCATCTCTTGCATTGCAGGCAGATTCTTTACCACTAGCACCCGCTGGGCAGCCCCTAGTCCGCACATTTATGTTGTAAACGTATGTTCACACTCAGAGTGTGAACCTCAGTGACTGAGTTTTCTGTGTTGCTGCCGCGGGGCTGATGGACTGGGCGAGGAGCAGGTGGGATTGCACAGGGAGACAGGGAAGTTCCAATGCCTGGTAGGGTCTCCAGGGACTGTCGAGTGCTACCATTGGCGCCCTGGGAAAATATATGGGAACCAACACGAATGAAATCAAGTTGACAAATACTGGCCATGTGCTTCCTGCTGGCACAGAAAGAGAACAAAGTTCCCACAAAGGGAGGCAAAGGGCACTGAAAACAAGCTCTATAGGTTTAGACCTTCAGTAATTACATCATTAAGGGGCCTAACTCTTTAGCCATCTTGCAGAGAGCAGCATGGGAGTCCTATGGATCCCAAGAGAGAAGAGAAGTGTTAATGAACATTCACTTTTTTCCAGAGACTTAGATTCAGGTCTTGAGTGTGTATGATGCTTTAACGTGTACAATGTTTTCTCAAGATCCCCACAGTAGTTGCCAGGTGGCGCAGTTGGTAAAGAAC
>NW_011447109.1:0-653 GCF_000754665.1 Bison bison bison | reverse complement strand
GGGGTTTGCTGGGGTGTTGTCATCGCCAGGGTTATGTTGGGTTCCAAGGCCACAGGAGGTGGGGACCGTGGTCCTTGTTGATGTCCCCTTCCTTCCAGTCTACAGTGTCTGCATGTGAGGTTCCTCCTGCCCTGCCGCCTCCAGGTGAGCAGGCACCAGGCCTGGGACCTCATAAATGCTCACACCTTCCAGATTCACCTGAGGCCTGCCTTCAGGGCTCAGCCATGGAAGCTGAAAGTCCCAGGCTCTGTCATCACATTCGAGACTCAGGCCTGATAATGAGGAAGCCACAAACTTAAACTGAGAGTGGTTTCCTCCTCTGTTGCCGATGGGGTCCTCCCTCCCTAAGGAGGTTCTGGCAGTGGGGATCCCACTCCTGGGCTGGAGGGGGGCCCCAGGATGCCTGGAATGGGGAGCCATGGCCTGGGTCTCACCATGTGGCCCCTGAACCTGGAACCGGGGCCGTGGCTTCCAACTTGGTCTGTCTCCAACTCTCTGGGGCTCAGATAGCTCAGATGGTAAAAAAATCTGCCTGCAATGTGGGAGACCTGGGTTTCATCCCTGGGTTGGGAAGATGCCCTGGAGGAGGGCCTGGCAACCCACTCTAGTATTCTTGCCTGGAGAATCCCATGGACAGAGGAGCCTGGTGGGCT
>NW_011447108.1:0-653 GCF_000754665.1 Bison bison bison | reverse complement strand
GAAACGTGTTGGTCTCATTAGACAATTAAACCAACAACTTACTGCAGTCTTTTATACCAAGTTTCAACATAACTGAAACACACTAGTCAAGACCTTTATTTTATGTGGTTTAATTAATTAATTAATTTTTTTTCAGATACAAGTATCCCTCTCTGATTAGTTTTAGAAAAACTTCTTTAACAAACACCTAAAATAAAAATGGTTCAAGTATACTATTTATGTAATATTTTCTCACAAACATCAGGCTTAAGGCATCTGTTGGTGACCAATCATGTTCTTGTAATCCAGGAGGACGGAGTTTCCACATTTGTACAATATTCATGGAAAATTCTGTTATACACATGGCTAAACTCAGAACGAGTCTTCATTCAACTTCTGAAGAAATGGCGGGAGAGTAGAAGGCAAAGAGAAATGGAAGTATAAAATGGTGCAATGAAGGGATGATGCACAGAAACAGTGTGCATCTCTTTCCCTGCTCAGCTTCACCATTCACTCCCACTGAGGAGGAAGGAGTTGGGGGTCAGGTCTGTTGTAAGGCACCATTACTGTCCAAGGGTAAGAAACCAAACAGGAAATTTGATATTTAATCAGATCAGATCAGATCAGTCGCTCAGTCGTGTCCGACTCTTTGCAACCCCATGAATCGCAGCACG
>NW_011447107.1:0-653 GCF_000754665.1 Bison bison bison | reverse complement strand
GGCCCTTATCATCATCCCATGCATGGATCACGCCAACATCTTTTCATTGGTCTCTTTGGCTGCCTTTCCAATCCATTTAGGCCAGCATGACCCTTCTTTTGCCTGACCTTCAAGGCCCAGCACAACCTGACCCCCTAGAACTTTCACTCCTCTAGAAACATTTCCACATCACCAGTGGTAGCCTCTCTTCCCTTCCACAAATTAATTCTGAGGGCCTATAATGTTGTATTTTTTTTTTCCTGAATAGCTTTTTTAAAGTGTAATGGACATACACTAAACTGAATGCATTTAAAATGGTGAATTTGATTCGTGACTTATACACAAATCCAAGAAACCATCACCCCAATGAAAATAATAAACATATCTATTCCTAACAGTTTCCTCGTATTCTTTTGTAATCCAGCCCTCCTTCCATCCTCCCACCCAATGAGAGGCAACCACTGAACAGTTTTCTGTCACTACAAGATTATACACTTTTTCTAAAACTTAATATAACTAGAATCAAGTACTACACACTCTTACAGTCTTGGTTTTTATTCAGTATAATTCTTTTTTCATCCATGTTGTTGCATTTAGTATTCTACCACATAGAGACACTACAATTTGTTATCCATTCACCATTTTATGACATTTTAATTGTTTCTAATTTGAGG
>NW_011447106.1:0-653 GCF_000754665.1 Bison bison bison | reverse complement strand
GGCACCATTCCCAGGCTGCTGATTCTGAGGCCCCACCTGTAGCATCAGCAGCCTGGGAATGGTGCCCACTGTAGCAAGTTCTCCAGGTGATTGTGTTGTGGGCTAAGGTTTGACAGCTTCTGATTTTATTAAGGTGACTGACTGACATGTTCTGGTGTGTCTGGGGCTTTTCCAGGTTTAGCTCTGAACATCCTAGGAAGCCCCTCTGTCCCACATAAACTGGGACAGTTGGTCACCCCTGCTAAGCATGTGCTCTGTCTCGGCCCCTTTCTCTGCTTTCCACAACCCAGGGCCTCTAAGAAACGGTACTCTGGTCCCCCAGTGGCCGCTCTCCCTTGGGACTGGTGTTCCTGGTTCTCCTGACCTCAATACCATTAGACACCAACAGCGCTCAGCTTTTATTTGTAAGACAGATGCTGAAGCAGAAATTGAAGGTGGCAGCTGACAATGGAGGATGTAGAGACTTGATACTCAAAGTGTGGTCCATGGGCCAACCCCCACCAACATCTGGGATCTTGATAGAAATCCCAACACTGTCCCCAGACCTACGGAATCAGGATCTGCACTCTAATAGGATCGCTATGTGACTGGTGGACACATTAGGGTTTCCTCTCTCCCATTTATGGGGACCACGTCCCCTTAATGTCCTTGAG
>NW_011447105.1:0-653 GCF_000754665.1 Bison bison bison | reverse complement strand
CACGACTCAAGTGACTTAGCAGCAGCAGCAGCAGCAGCAGCAGCAGTGTTTACCACAAATGAAAACTTGTAACCAATACTGCTTATGATAGTAGGATCATCATCTGTTCCCCTTTGTTTAAAATTACAGCTAAAAGTAGCATCTAATATATTAAATCTAGCAGAGTAGCCTGGATTCACATTGTTTTGTTAAAATTACTCTCCATGAGTGAGGTAATCAAAGTGGGTTTTTGTAGAGCATCTATTTGCTGTCGCTGTTTCTTTGAAGCAGGGCTCTTCTGACACTTTGTGACATGGTATTAACTGTTACAGCATAAACACAATTTAATTTAGTGTTAGCAGGACAGTTTGACAATCCCTAGTCTGTTTAGGATATATATCAATGAAGAAGAAACTGCAGCTAGGAAAAAACCTAAATTCTCACTGATCAACACAGAGATAGTTTTGTAGTTTTATTATATGATGATAAAATAGAATCTACTAGATAAAAATAAATAACATCTTTGTGGGTATTTTTACCAAGACTGGAAAGCACATTTTATATAAAAAAACCATTCAAGCTTATACTTTTAGTCTGGAATCTAAAAAGCTTTATATGCAGATTATGTATACTGTTTCTATTTCAGATCAGTTCTATGTAATGCATATTTATTG
>NW_011447104.1:0-627 GCF_000754665.1 Bison bison bison | reverse complement strand
GGGTGGGGTCTTGGAGGCCCCGCCCACCTCCCCGCCCCTGCAGCGGAAGACCCCGCCCACACCCTGTTCCCGGCAGAAAGCTGCAGCTCTCTCTGTCAGCCCAGGGCCAGTGTTCCCCTGAGGAGTTTTGGAAGGACAGCAGCAGGGGGAATGGGGCAAGGCGTGGGGCTCCAGTATCTGTGGACTCCTGCCAGCCCTGTTTCTTGGGTTTGGCTGGCGTGAGATAATGGGGGTGGACTTGTTTCTAATGATGCCCTAGTAGGGGGCGCTGAGCCCCATCCCCATCCAGGTGGGCACTTTTCCCTCCCAAGGGCTGAAGGTCTGGGTGGGGCTGGCTTGGACATATCTGGATCTCAGATGTACAGTTGTCTGTCTGGGGATACTGAGGCCCGTGCTTCTGGGCACAGAACAGGCAAAAGGCCAGGGCCAGTCAGTCCCTGGATGGAGCTGGTGGTAAGGAGTTAGGGCTGGAAGGCCAGACAGCAGAGACCGGCTCCGGCCTTGGCTCAGCCAGGAAGGGGGATGGAGGTGCCCCAAACCAGCAGCTACCTCCTGAGCGCCGCTCGGGTCCTGGGCTGGGAGCCCCTTCTGGTGCACGTGTTCCAGGAGACTCGGCTGGAACACGTG
>NW_011447103.1:0-653 GCF_000754665.1 Bison bison bison | reverse complement strand
TCTCTCTGTCTCTCTCTCACACATAAACACACACACACACACACACACACACACACACACACACTGCAAGAGAAATCTGCTTCTTCCAGCTCAACAAAAATCTTTGGTAAATCAGACCTCAAACTCTTGGAGAAACAACTTTGATTTGTTTGTCTGGATAGACTTAATTTTTTTTTTTAAACTTGAGAAATGCGGCTCTGTTCATACTCACTGGAAGATCACTCTGGTTGCCCACGGAAGAATGGGATCACACTTACTGACTACAGTAGGAACTGTGCTGGCTTTCTCTACACTGATTTCACACAATCCTCAGCACGTCTCTATGAAGCAACTCTTCTTATTTTCCATGTGTTTCAGAGAGGATATGTCTAGCCCCAGGTTAGCCTGTCAAGTGATGGAGGTAGGGTCTGAATCCAGCTATAGCTCGTCTCAAAGACGGGGCTCTAAATAAACCTCGGGATACTCTTGAGAACCTCTATGTAAATTCTCTCCCAACTTATTACCCAACACTTGTTGATGTTCTCATGGGTCCTATCATTTGTATTCACAGAATCCATTATCTGGTCGATGGTTACCTAGTGCAAATTTGGGGCTTCTCTGGTGGCTCAGCTATAAAGAATCTACTTGTCAATGCGGGAAACATGTGTTTGGTT
>NW_011447102.1:0-653 GCF_000754665.1 Bison bison bison | reverse complement strand
TTTTTTTTTTTTTTTTTCAGCCAACAACAACATGGTTTAACTTTTCACTAGAGCAAGAGCCTAAAATGTCAGAGTAAGAAGAGAACAACTGCCTTTGTGACAACTGTCAATTTTTCAAGAAAGAATGTTATTTCCCAAGTCATGTTTAAAACAGAGAATTTCACTCGAGTCTGATTCACCTTGAGAAATCTCAGAAAAATATTAGAAATCCATAACGTTATTTTTTTTCTGTAATGTAAGAATGCGTCTCAGATCCAAAGAGAATATCTCTTGGGAATATGCTCTGCCTTTGAACTATGTGAAAACCACTTAAAAAATTTGGGGGAATCCTATGTTGAATTAGGCAGCTAAGATCAGCTATTACTATGGTACTGATGGTAAGTATGGGAAGGGCATCTGGAAATGGGATTTAAAATTCCAGGTTACTTTTTTTTTCCAGGTTACTTTAAACAGCAGTTTAATAACAAGAAAAATTCAGCTATTGTTTTTTCATCATCATTATGTTAGGTACTTGGGAAGGCTTTTTATTTTTATTTGCTTTTCAGAGGAACAATACTCTTATTCTAGAGATAAAGCAAGGTATTTAGTTAGGCTTTGAGTTAGTTAGGCTTTAGGCTTTAATTAGGCTTGACAATTTTCTATTTTTAAAATTT
>NW_011447101.1:0-653 GCF_000754665.1 Bison bison bison | reverse complement strand
GTGCCCACATTTGTGTTTTGTAACAAAAATCATGTTGCCAAGGAAGCTTGATCTTTGGTTTTAAAACAGTCTCTTTCAAATGACATTGCTGTCAATTGAGAATTTAAACTGGTTCATTTGCAACATCAAATTTCCCCTTAAGGAGCCTTCTTCTCCTCCCTCCTACCCTCCTCCTTCCCAGGGTACCGGAGGCAAGAAACAGTTCACATAGCACCATGGTGGTGGAGACAGTGTATCCTCAGTATTTACTGGCCTCCCCTGAGGTGTCTTCTCACTCTCAGTCTTTCACCTCTGTGTCCATTCATCTCTGTCCATGTGCCATGATGACATCTGGTCACACATGCTCTGGTGACATGCACTGGCCACAGTTATGCTTCCCACTGTGATACAGTTACTACTGCTGACTGGCCCTACTGTGGCTCTCTCTATCCTCCGAGATGCAGCTTCATCCTCCAGCAAAACCTTGTCTAAGGGCAGCCCTCTGCTACAGGAAGGCCTCCCTTAACTCAGCTGCTAACCAGTGGGTGCTCTGTTCTTAGCTAACTTCTTCTTAGCTAACTTCTTAGCTAACTCCTTCTTAGCTAACTCCTTCTTAGCTAACTCCTTTTCAGGGACTATGGGAACTGTCTGAGGCTTAGGCCACTAAGATTCCC
>NW_011447100.1:0-653 GCF_000754665.1 Bison bison bison | reverse complement strand
GGGGTCGCCAGGCTGGGGGGAATAGAAGCTTGGCCAAGCTCAAGTGAAAGTCATCTCGGAAAAAAGCTGAGGTGAGAGGAAGGAGGAGCCAGTGCTTGTTAACTCCTTGTGAGCCCTGGGCGCAGCTGGACCGGGACCCCTGAACTTGGCAGCCTTATGAACCCAGGACCCCTGAACTTGGCAGCATTATGAACCCAGGACTCCTGAACTTGGCAGCCTTAATCCATAAAGCATTCTCTGCTTAAGACAGTTGAGGTACAGTTTCTGTACTTGCCACAAGAGTTTTGATTGATACAGTTGTTGTGTAGAACAAGCCTTGTAGAGAAAAAAATAAAAGAACAAAAACAATCTATGCATCAGAGAGCAGTGTTAGGGACTTTGCTGGTGGTCCAGTGGTTGAGAACCCACCCTGCAATGCAGGGGATGCAGGTTCAATCCCTGGTTGGGGAACAAAGATCCTACAATGACTGAGCTCGTGCACTTTGGATCGTGCACACCCCATCTAGAGAGCCTGCACATCGCAAGGAAAGATTCTGTATGTGATGCAATGAAGACCCTGCATGCTGCAACTAAGACAGGATGCAGTCAAATAAAGAAAGAAATTTAAAAAAAAAAAAAAAGAGAGAGAGAGCACTATTAGCAATGCTGGGAAG
>NW_011447099.1:0-653 GCF_000754665.1 Bison bison bison | reverse complement strand
CAGGTAAGGGGAGATGAGATTTCACAGCAGATGGAACAACTGGGTAAGGTAATAAATCAGGTAACTAAGTTTGTACAAGAAAGGGTGCCATTCCCCCTTGGGGAACAGATTCACGAATTTGTGCCCAGGGATCAGGTGTGCATCAAAGACTGGAAACACAACTCCTTGGCCCCACATTAGAAGGGTCCATATACTGTTGTTCTAACCAGCCCTACTGCAGTTAAAGTTGCAGGTGTCACTCCCTGGATCCTCCACATGAGGCTGAAGAGAGCATACCATGCAGACCCGGAGGACGCCGAGTGGACTGCGCAGAGGGACCCCTCTGATCCCCATGAAACCAAGATCATCTTAAAGAAGAAACAGAGATGAAGTTCTACAATCAACTGCTGCTACAAGGACTTGCTGCTATCATCTTGAGATTGACCACAGTTTCAGTACAAAGAGGGACCTGTGCTATAATTAAAGTTGAATGTTGTGTGTATATTCCTGATTTATCTGGCTATAGATCAGCTACCCTAGATGACATGAAAGGTCAGGTAAAAGTTATGTCTGATACATCTTCCTTTTTGGACTTCGGTCCTATGTTGGGTGAAGGGTGATTGGTGGAAAACTATATTTACCATTGTTATAGTTGCCTTCATAGTTCTGCTTTG
>NW_011447098.1:0-653 GCF_000754665.1 Bison bison bison | reverse complement strand
TAAAACTCAGAGCATTCATCATAACCTAACTCGCATTTTTCTCCTTCCTAGTTATTTTTTCCACATTCATGTATGCCCTATATAAACAGAGGCAATGGTTTCATTTACTGCTATTTTCCCTAAAATATTTGGCATGTGGCACTTAAAACAGAGAAATGTTTATTCACCTCTGGGCCAGCTTGATGATACTTTTGTTCTGGAGTGTTCTCAAATTAACGGTTGAATTCAGAGCCCTAAACATCTTAGTGCCCATTCAAATTTCCAGCTGAATTTCTAGACAATCTCATTTTCCAAAAATTATCTGAATATTATATGATATAGTCTTTAGCCTCTTCTCTTCCATACTTCCTTACCTTTTTCATATTCAACCACTCTACACATACCTCTTGAGCACTGTTAGGAGCTGACTACTCAATTAGAAATTTTTGATACAAAGGTAAAAGAGTTATTTTTTAAGGCTCAAGGTACCGAATTAGCTCAACTTTTTCTTTACTTGAAGTACTTTAGATCATATTTGTGTTTCATAAAAAGTTAATTTGTTATTTTTAATTGCCAAAAGTTGGAAGCTTATTCAATAGGTAAAAGGGTAAACAAACTGTAGTACATTCACACAATGGAATACTACTCAGCAACTAAAAAAAAAAAAAAAATCT
>NW_011447097.1:0-654 GCF_000754665.1 Bison bison bison | reverse complement strand
AGTACATACGTGCCAAAAAAAAGCTCCATTCTAGAAGACCAAAGAGCTTCATACATGGTTTTACGTTAAGATGGCAAAGAACATTTAAGATCTTAGAATATTCAGAGACATGCGTATAGGACTGATCCAGAGAATTTGCTCAACCGTAAAAGGCTTATTTACAAAAGAAGGATGCACTGTGCTGTCTGATGAGGATGCCATGGTGCACAGGTGTATTAACTATCTTCTGAACCCCTAATGAAATGACTGAAAATGGATTGTTTTAAAGGCACACACTTATAAGACAAAAACATGGGATAAGAGAAAATAGCAACAAGTCACTTAAGCTAGAGAGCAGATGTAGACATGGAAACCCATTTAACAAACCCCAAAATGCTGAGTCTTAAAACCAGCAGGGGGCAAAGTTTAGAAGCAATACAGTTTTCCACCAAAGCATTCCCAAAATGTTCAAGTATTGACCTCACTATTTATCCCTGGATTTGGGGAGAAAACATGAGCCTAATAACAGGAAGATTGATTAAGAGCAATTAGATACCCTCTGCTGCTAAGTCGCTTCAGTCATATCCAACTCTGTGCTACCCCATAGATGGCAGCCCACCAGGCTCCCCCGTCCCTGGGATTCTCCAGGCAAGAACACTGGAGTGGGTTGCCATT
>NW_011447096.1:0-654 GCF_000754665.1 Bison bison bison | reverse complement strand
TGAATGTTGAGTTTTAAGCCAGCTTTTTCACTCTCCTCTTTCACTTTCATCAAGAGGCTCTTCAGTTCTTCTTCGCTTTCTGCCATTAGGGTGGTGTCATCTGAGTATATACATAACAGAAAAAAGTAAACTTCCTATGCACGTAGAAGCCATTGACTGTGTGTGTTTTTGCTCCCTCAGGCCCGTTGTCTGCACTGCTTGCCTTGGGAGGCTGATGTATCCAGGCTGCACCCCGGGCCTCCCTGACGTGGATCAGACCCGCAGGAGACACCGTCAGTAGATCAGAGAGGAGTAGGAGAGGGGGGTTTCCTCTCTCCCTTCCATCCACCTGGCTCACTTGCCCTGTTTTCAACAGAACAGCCAGACCGGTCATGGAAAGGACGAAGGCTTCATACTTATTTCAAGAAGGTGGGACTGCAGCATCAAGTGAGCAAGCTTTGTAAATATCACCAGTACAGGAATGAGGAGCCCGAGGAATGGTGGCTGTGGTGGTCCCAGCTCTGGGTCCCGGAGACACAGCAAACTGAAACTTTCTCTGTGTTCCTACCTCTACCGTCGGAGACAAGAGGCACCCCTGCTCCCAAGTTTCCCAAGCCCTGTGCTCAGGCCCCTTTCCCTCACTCCCTAACCCACGTTTGACCCTCGGTGATGAAT
>NW_011447095.1:0-654 GCF_000754665.1 Bison bison bison | reverse complement strand
TGTTGACTACTTACTGTGGTCAGATACAGAGTCACGACCAGCGATTCAAAGACAGACGACTCAGTCCCGGCCTGCCTGTAGAACTACCAGTCTGATCCAAGTAGCCGATACAATCTGCAGCAGGAATGTTATCTCAGCAGTAGTTCCTTCATGCTAAACTCAAAAATCCACCTGTACCATCGTGCATCATCTCCATGTCTGCAGAGTCCGACACAGAGAAGGAGTCGGGTGTGGCGAGAAGGAGTCAGCCAAGGTTCCGGGGCACGCAGAGGATGGCTGATGTTTTGAAAGCTGGAATATTAGAAAGCTGCAGAGGCCAAAGGGGCTAAATTTAGGAATTTGGGTTTAAACCAGAAGGCAATGCGGTGGAGACAATGAGGGGTTTAATGCAGAGGGGAGTGGCATGCTCAGATTTGCAGGTTAGAAAAATTACCCTGTCTCATGTACAGGGGATCACTGGAAGATGATGCAGGGATTTAGGAAATGAGGGGCCTCAGCGATAAAGAATCTGCCTGCCAGTGTAGGTCAGGAAGATGCCCTGGAGTCGGAAATGGCAGCTCACTCTAGTATTGTTGCCTGGGGAATCCCATGGACAGAGGAGCCTGGCAGACTGCAGTCCATGGGGTCGCAGAGTCGGACACGGCTCAAGGGTAG
>NW_011447094.1:0-654 GCF_000754665.1 Bison bison bison | reverse complement strand
CTTCTGAAGAGTACATGAGAAGACAATGAGTATTAAGCATTAGTTTGCTAATGTCCATCTTCAGATAGCAAAATATGGCTTGGGAATAACTTAATCAAAACTCAGCCAGACAGCAGCAAACTTGCACACTCACCAAGTACAGGGTTTCTTTGCAGTAAATCCTTTATTAAAATAAATATTGCAGAATTGTGTTTCTTTGGAGACTAGAAAATTTCATAGAAATTGTATTAAGAAAAAAAAAAGTTTCTGACTAAGCAAAGGTCCTTGAATCTGTTGATACCGTGTTTCTGAGTAGTTATATAAACAGTAATGTCAGGCATTTTCCTCCCATGAGTCTACCACATCACAAACTCAAGATTATTGCATTTGCTCACTTACTTTCTGACATAGCTGCTGTAGAGAGCTTACATAGGTCATAGCACAATCCTCTCAGCAGCCTTCTTAGTACAATATTTTGCATGGAAATTTAACAGATAGGAAACAAATATAGGCATGTTTTATGTATTTATATAATACAAAATTGAATCTGGAGTTTGTATATAAGTATTGTCTAATACAAAGTGAGTATATATATAATTTTAAAATTTCTAAGAACCACATAAAAATGGTAAAAAGAAACAGGTAAAATGGATTCACTGGCATATTCACTTAATT
>NW_011447093.1:0-654 GCF_000754665.1 Bison bison bison | reverse complement strand
CAGCTCCCTAGATGCGCACACAGCTCTCCAGAGGGACCCACACAGCTCCCCAGAGGCGCACACAGCTCCTCAGATGTGCACACCACTCCCCAGAGGCGCACACAGCTCCCCAGATGCGCACACAGCTCCCTAGATGCGCACACAGCTCTCCAGAGGGACCCACACAGCTCCCCAGAGGCGCACACAGCTCCTCAGATGTGCACACCACTCCCGAGAGGCGCACACAGCTCCCCAGAGGGACACACATAGCTCCCCAGAGGCTCACACAGCTCCTCAGAGGGACGCACAGCTCCCCAGAGGGCCCCAAAGGCCAGAGAGAGGGTGCTTACTTCCTCTTCATGTTATTCCTCACCTGTGTTAGTTCCATAGGCATTTGAAATGATAAACCAGCCAGATGAAGCTTTTAAGACCGCTCGGTGCTGGATGCTTTAAAGCCCGACTGATGGCTGTCACTGTCCCCTGACCCTTCACCCCACCTTGTCACCCGGTCAGCAGTGGACCCTCAGCCCTGCTTTCCCTGACCCACAGCCCCCCGTCCTCACCTGCTGGGCAACGCGCAGACCTCAGTTGGGCATCGGTGTTGGCTGACATGGGCCAGCGCTGTGTACTGCGTACAATACCACCCACCGAGGACGTCGCCACCCCGCCTTCCCT
>NW_011447092.1:0-654 GCF_000754665.1 Bison bison bison | reverse complement strand
GCACCTCCTACATTCTCCCAATTTGGCACTTGGAGACTACCTGTAATTACTTGTTTACCTGCCTGTCTCCTGTACTCTGCTGTGCCCTCCTTCAAGGGTGTGGTCCATCTCCTTTTAATCTGAGAATTACTAGCGCCCTGCCAGTGTTTCAGGTGCTTGATAAATATTTATTTTAAAAACGGGTGAGTCATTTACTCAAATCTTTTACAGACATTAAGGATGATGATTATAGAGTATATGGTAACATGTGACTGTATTATAATGTTCAATTTTATTTTTGTGGAAATATCTCAAAGTAATAGGAAAGTTAAATGAAACAAGCAAGATGCACAATGGTATACAGTGTAGGTTGCCATTTTTTAAAAATAATAGCTTTTTTAGCGCCATCTGCTCGCAGCCCCACCTCCTGCTCCTCCCGCCGCTGCCCTGAGTCACTGCCTGCGCAGCTGGGGCCGCTGGGCTCCCCGCGCTCGCCACCGATATTTGGCATTTGTACAACATGGCAGACATCGACAACAAAGAACAGTCTGAACTTGATCAAGATTTGGATGATGTTGAAGAAGTAGAAGAAGAAGAAACTGGTGAAGAAACAAAAATCAAAGCGCGTCAGCTGACTGTTCAGATGATGCAAAATCCTCAGATTCTTGCAGCCCT
>NW_011447091.1:0-654 GCF_000754665.1 Bison bison bison | reverse complement strand
GAAAGTGAAAAGTAAAAGTGAAGTCGCTCAGTCGTGTCTGACCCTCAGCGACCCCATGGACTGCAGCCTACCAGGCTCCTTGGTCAATGGGATTTTCTACTGGAGTGGGGTGCCATTGCCTTCTCTGCCAGGAATCAGAAGGAAAAATATATTCAAGTTTTGAAAGAAAAAGACTTTCAACCAGATAAAAATTATGTTTAATGAAAAGCTGGGAAATTTAGATAACCTCAGCTAAGCAGAGACCAACGAAAGTGATTATATGAATTTTTCATTGTATATGTGTGTGATAATGTTTCTAATATATAATGGAATAATATTCATAAAAAAGAACAACTATGGATGCTTCCTGTTACATGAATCAACTTCAAAAACATTTTAGTGAACTAATACATTTTCTGAAAGAATTATTTCACATAATACATTATGTGAAAGAATTCAAGAGACCACATATTTTATGATTCAATTTATAGAAAATATCAAAAGAAAAACTCCACAAAGCTATAAAGACAGCAAATACATTAGTAGTCACCCAGATGGAGCCAGGGAAAAGGAAGGGTAAACAGCAAATGTGCACAAACAGAATTTTGTTTTAGGGTGATAGAATGTTCTAAAATGGATTTATAAAGAAGACTTTACATTTAAATAGTAGCACAT
>NW_011447090.1:0-654 GCF_000754665.1 Bison bison bison | reverse complement strand
GAGGCAGGGGGACTTACCAGCCCAGCAGGCCCCAATCATGAGCGCGGGCTCCCTTCGAGGCGGGTGGATGAGACCATTGTCGTGGATGAGGGCGGGGTCGAAGGAGATGCCATCTGCATAGAGTGTGACCGTGGGGAACTCGAGATTCAAAGCATAGTGGTGCCACTCGTCATCGCAGACCTGGGAACGGGGAAGGGCAGGAAGCCCTCGGTTACTGCATCCCCAGGAAGGAGCCCCAGGCACTGCCCCATCCCCTGGGGGGCAGGAGACAGTCCTTAATATTCCCTGGTCTATCAACAGGGCTTGCAGTGAATTGCTGCAGACCCAGCTCAAGGAATCCTTGCCCAGAATGGACCAGGCTCAACCTCATACCTAAACTACCTAAAATTCCACTCTTTCTCTAAACCTTTAACTCCATCAACATTCCTAAGAGGAGCACCACAGTGTCCTTTGGCAGGTGCTGCCCATCCCGAGTCCAGCAGAACTAAAAGCTATGGGTTTCTGTGCAGTTTTCTTCAGTCTCCATGTCCACACATCATTCCCATCCTGTCTTTCTTTTTTTTTTCCTTTTTAGACTATTTTTTATGTAGATCATTTTTAAACTCTGTAGTGAATTTATTACAGCATTGTTTCTGTTTTATGTTTTGGTTTTTT
>NW_011447089.1:0-654 GCF_000754665.1 Bison bison bison | reverse complement strand
TGCTCTTGGAGCAGTGCCCAACATACAGACACACACACACACACACACACACACACACACTGTCTAAGGTCAGCTGGGTGGATTCTTGGGTGATACTGAGAACAGTGATGTCCCTGGTCAAGTCCAGAAAGTGCCATCTGCTGTCCCTCTTGCAGTGCAGATGTTGTCACTGCAACTTCCATCTTCCACGTGCTTTAAGGTTCCAGTGAATCGTTCACAAATATATAGTGTGCAAACAACACACACAAAGTAGTTCAAGTGCCTCACACCCTGTCCGGTGGATCAGAGACAGGAAACAAGAGGAGATTTAAAGGCCGTTGTTATTAAGAATCCTGCCTGCTGGTTGCCACAGGAGCCAGATTTAAGCTTGGACTAAAGGGGGTCTTTTTACGACCTTTTATTAGCTTTCCACAGCTCAAAGGAGAAAGTGAAAAACATTTAACAAGACCTTTGAGGCCCCGGGTGGTATGTGCCCTGCCCAACAATCTGGCTTCAGCTCCCAGAATGGTCTCTCTCATCCTCAGCTCCGACCATACCTCATTTCAGCCTTTTAAATAAGTCTAGGATCACAGAGTTGGACACAACTGAGCGACTGAATTGAGGATCACTCTTGCTCTGAGTCTTTTCTCATCCCAGTCCCTTTCTGGAGGACAT
>NW_011447088.1:0-654 GCF_000754665.1 Bison bison bison | reverse complement strand
TTTTGGCCAACCCAATACTTTATTGTTTTCATTGAGTCATTCCTGACCCTTTTTACGGCCACATGGACTGTAGCCTGCCAGGTTCCTCTGTCCGTGGGATTTTCAATACTTAATCTACTAAAGATTTGCCCATTTAAAGAAAACATTTCAGTGGGTTTCAGTATATTGACTTTTGCAATTTTGACCACTGTCAAATTAGAATACTGTCATCACCCCAAGAAGAAACCCCATAAGAGTCTCCTTGATTCCACCAACTTCCACAGGCCTAAGTCACTAATCTACCTTCTGTCTCTATTGACTTACCTATTTTGAATATTTTCTACTAATAGAATCATAATATGTAGTCATTTGTAACTGACTTCTCACTTAGCATAATGTTTTCAGGTTTCATCCATTGCATACCATGTCCAGTTTTGTTGTCCAGTTGCTCTGTTGTGTCTGAGTCTTTGAGACCCCATGTCCAATACTTAATTCTTTTTATTACCAAGCACTATTTTGTAGTTTAGATATACCACATGCCACTTATCCATTCTTCAGTTGATGAATGTTTAGGTAGCTTTCCCTTTTTTAATTTTATGAGTAATGCTATTAATACTTTGGCCACCTGATGCAAAGAGCTGACTCATTGGAAAAGACCCTGATGCTGGGAAAGAT
>NW_011447087.1:0-654 GCF_000754665.1 Bison bison bison | reverse complement strand
GTGCTCTAGAAGCGGTGGAAGGAGACACTGGTATATTCCTATAAGCAGACAGTGCTCTAGGCCAGCAGTGGAAGTGACTCTAGTGTTTCCCTGTAATTAGACAGTGCTCTAGGACAGCGGTCCCCAAACTTTTTGGCACCAGGGACTGGTTTCATGGAAGACAATTTTTTCACCGACTGGGGCTAGGGGCCTGGCTTTGGGATGATTTAAGACTTGGGGTGAGGGCTTGGCTTTGAGATGATTCTAAGTTTGTTACATTCATTGTGTACTTTATTATTATTATATCAGCTCCACCGCAGATCATCAGGCTTTATTTAGATCCTAGAGGCTGCTCTAGGAAACATTCCAGAGAGAAGTTTCTCCAGCTCTACTTATTGAGAATAAGTAGAACTGGGAAGACAGATCTTCGGTCTATTCTCTTTTAATGCTTACTGCCTGGGAAGTTTGTGCTTTAAAATCTCAGTCATTTTTCCAAGCTCTGATGGGATGAAGGCCAAAGTAAAATGAGCCTTGTTCTGACTAGCTGCCTTTAGCACTTTGGATAATCAACTGTTGATGGATCAGTGAGATCATTTTCTGTTAGTAAAAAACCTAACATTTAGAAGATTCGACTTAAATAAGCAGAGCACAATAGCTTACTGTTTAGTGGAATTC
>NW_011447086.1:0-654 GCF_000754665.1 Bison bison bison | reverse complement strand
CACTGCGTCTATCAGGGGCTCCCCGGGGGGAGCTGCTGGTACAGACCCTGCCTGCCGATGGAAGGAGAATTGAGAGATGTGGGTATGATCTCTGGGTTGGGAAGATTCCCTGGAGGAGGGCATGGCAAACCACTCCAGTATTCCTGCCCGGAGAATCCCATGGACAAAGGAGCCTGGCAGGCTACAGTCCACGGGGTTGCAAAGAGTTGGACATGACTGAAGTGACTTAAGACACACATTTTTATCATATTATAAGCATCCTTTTAGTTAATGATGGTCCTATTTTTTCCTCCTTTACTTATATGTGAGTAAAATCTGAGAGAGATGGTAGCAGGATTACTGCATTGTCATTTTATGACTGTTCAAACACTACTAGTTTTTATGGGACTATAAGAAGTGTGAAGAACGATTTTTTGCTACAACAAATGTGAGTCACTATGAACAGAGCTCTCTTGTTGGTTTAGTGGACCTGTGGGTGAAGAAAAGAGACAAAGAAGGGGAGAGGCAGACTTTTGCCTTTATCCCTATGATGCTTCTTAGTATTCCACTCTCCGAAAAAAATATGGATATGTTCTATTGATCTCAAGTAGCATATTGGGCACCTACTGACCCGGGGAGTTCCTCTTTCAGTATCCTATCATTTTGCCTTTTCAT
>NW_011447085.1:0-654 GCF_000754665.1 Bison bison bison | reverse complement strand
TGAAGTCGCTCAGTCGTGTCCGACTCCTAGCGACGCCATGGACTGCAGCCCACCAGGCCCCTCCGTCCATGGGACTTTCCAGGCAAGAGCACTGGAGTGGGGTGCCATTGCCTTCTGTTTATTCCTCCTAAGAAACCAATGGAAATGGGAATTCTACCTGGAAACTAAAGCTCAGAGAGGTTAGGGGACTTGCCCAAATCCACAATGTGACTAGGCGGAGAAATTGGTCCTGGACATTGGGTGCAGTCCTCCTGTCTCTCTGATTTCAGAGCCTGTGACCCCCTCATCACCCTCCCTGCTACTCTCCCTCCTTGAAACATAAGATATTATAAAATAATAAATCAAGCATAAATGAAACCCACAGAATCTTTATCCTTCTCTGTTTCTCTGACCTTTGGTTAAAAATTGTCATTTTTTTGTTTTGCTATAAATACCACCATAAATACCATAAATAAAATCCATGTAGACAGAGAACAGTCTGTTTAACATTATCTATTTGGAGCACAGAAATAATATATTCTTGTTAGTCATTTAAATTTGTCTTCCCAACAAAGTCTAATTGGAATTTAGTATTCATACTCTATCAGTTTAGTTCAGTTCAGTTGCTCAGTCGTGTCCGACTCTTCGCGACCCCATGAATTCCAGCACGCCAGG
>NW_011447084.1:0-654 GCF_000754665.1 Bison bison bison | reverse complement strand
CATACTGTTCATGGGGTTCTCAAGGCAAGAATACCAAAGTGGTTTGCCATTCCCTTCTCCAGTGGACCATGTTTTATCAGAACTCTCCACCATGACCCATCTGTCTTGGGTGGCCCTACACACTTATATGCTTATTCAGTGTTCATTCAAAAATATTTATTATTTTATTATCCAGTCCTAGCACAGTAAGTAAGCTCTGGAGTTGTAATGGCAAAGAAGTCAAAGGTCTAACTATTTTAGAAAATTTGGAATCCAGTATGGGGTGAGTGGAATGGGTGTGTGAAAATAGTAAGTAAGAACATAATAAATAAGAATGTTAATTTTTTTAGAGGTGAATAACATGAAGGAAATAAGGGTGAGAGATAATAGAAACTTTGGGGAGAGTGGTTATTTTGTATAGGTTGGTCAGGAAAGGAATTTCTATGGACAAATCAGAGAACTTTATGATGAAATAGAGCCATATAAATAAAGGACTGGGAGAAGAGTGTTTCTGGTTGGGGAGTGGGGAGTGGGCAGTGGGTAATAAATGCAAAGGCCAGGAAATAAGAATAAATTTGGAATGTTTGCAAGAAACTCAAGGGTGAGGGGGGTGGTTATGAGGTGGACAGGAAGGAAACTAGGTCACATCAGGCCCTGTAGACCATAGTAAAGAGT
>NW_011447083.1:0-654 GCF_000754665.1 Bison bison bison | reverse complement strand
CTCTGTATAATAGGCTCCAGTTTCATCCACCTCATTAGAATTGATTCAAATGTATTCTTTTTAATGGCTGAGTAATACTCCATTGTGTATAATATCAGAGTAGTACCCACTACTCAGCATCAGTTTGTACTGAGCCAGTAACTTGCTTAGGGCAGATTATTGCTAATGTGGCCAAGGTCACAAGCTTTTTGACTTGAAGGCCATTTATTTTGCTCTGCACCTTGACTTTTGATTGTACCATAGGGCAGTGGTCTTTCTTGAGAACTTACATGAGTAGAGGAAAAAAAAATTTTCATTTTAAAAATCAGACATCTTTGAAAATATAAATTTCCTCTTTTGGAAATTAAGTTGTTACTAGAATGTAAGAAGCTAGAGGAAATAATAGAAGTTAAGGGCTAAAGAGAAAGTTATTAATGTTTCAATCAGAGTTAGAGATGCAGATCTGATTATTTCTGGGTCATGTATTTAGGTATGCTACTTGGAGACCTGAGTTTGATCCCTGGGTTGGAAAGATCCCCTGAAGAAGGAAAAGGCTACCCACTATAGTATTCTGGCCTGGAGAATTCCATGGACTGTATAGTTCATGGGGTCGCAAAGAGTTGGACATGATTGAGCAACTTTCATTTCGCTTTCACTAGGTTACCTTAGAGATAT
>NW_011447082.1:0-654 GCF_000754665.1 Bison bison bison | reverse complement strand
GGCAACCCACCAGGCTCCCCTGTCCCTGGGATTCTCCAGGCAAGAGTACTGGAGTGGGGTGCCATTGCTGTGCTTAACATGGGGCTGCCTCAGTGAAACTGTATTTTCCCCTCCCTTAGCAGAACAACTATTTTGGAATCAAAATATCCCCATTAGTTAAAGTTTAATCATTTTGGCTTTGCCTTTGGTTTAATCATGTGCACGCTTTTAAATCATAGGTGTTTATTTATTTCATTTACTTTGCGAAAATTTGCTGAGGGCCTAATAATGTACCAGACACTGTTCTAGGTTGTATGTAAATGAGTACATTTTGTACCACATATAGAGTTATACAGTTTGTGCTAATTCTGACTTGGGTGTTGCCTTCCTTTTCATGTTTTCCCTAAAGTATGATGACAGTTTTAACATTTCTGGTTTGCTATTGTTGTAGCCACACGTTCTGGGAAATAAACTCACTCAGAAGGATAATGCAAATAGTGGAGTGCAGTTTATTACACCAGCAGGCCCAAGGCAGAGTCTCCCCTTAGCCAAGGACCCCCGACCAGTTTTTGTGAAAACCTTATGTACCTTAAGTGTACATGTACGAACCCACCTCCCCAAATTCCCTGACAATCAAAGTTAACCCGTGATTCATATGCCTTAAGCCTAGGTAGT
>NW_011447081.1:0-654 GCF_000754665.1 Bison bison bison | reverse complement strand
CACATCTTTAAAAACCACATAATATAAAATGAAATACTTGATTTTAAATAACAGATTTTAAGTTTCAGGCAGCAACACTGAAACATGCTTTTGAAATATAGTTAAGGCATTTTTATGCCTTCTTGGAGATGAGGAATGTATTTATTACAATTTGTGATAAAATATAAAATTACAAAATGGCAATAAGCAATAAATAAATGATAATTCATATTTCACTTTGAAACTGAGTTAAAATATAGCACATTGAAAATCCCCAGCCTAGTACTATAACCTTTCCTCAATCAAGGTGACCATAAGAACCTTCCTTACATGGCAGTCTACTTAGAGCTTCAATTCCCTTGCTTGCCAATCAGATGAATGTAGAAGAGCAAGGTCTCAATTACAATGCTATGTACTGAGCAATTCTGTCCTTCAGAGATATATTTACACAAATATCATGGAGTTTTACTAAGAAATAAGTGCACATTGCTTGAATGAAGAAGACTAACACAAATGGAAAAAAAAAAAATCCAAAGGATCTTGGGAAAGTTGTAAATTGAGAGAAAATATGCTACAATAATATAAATAAGGCTTTCCGGTGTGCACCTAGGCAGAAAAGCAATTACATTTTTGTTTCCAGGGAAAAAATTGAGCAGAGTCAAAAGTAACATCCTT
>NW_011447080.1:0-654 GCF_000754665.1 Bison bison bison | reverse complement strand
TGGGAAAGATACGTATGAGGAGGGCATGGCAACCCACTCCAGTGTTGTTGCCTGGAGAAGCCCATGGACAGAGGAGCCTGGCGGGCTGTAGCCCATAGGGTTACAAAGAGCTGGACAGGACTGAAGTGACTTCATATGCGTGCACAACTGCTATGAGAGTCATTTATTTATATCATATTTATGGAGCTAAGTGTGTCACTGATATGAAAATGAGTGATTCGGGTGTCTGTCCTAGAAAAGCTCTCCATGAGTTTTCCATAAGGTTTTAATCCATTCTCCTTGTCAGTGGTTTCTCTGTCCCTCACGTGGGGCAGGGGGGAATGCCACAGTTTCCCTGGGCCAGGGAGCCTTAAGAAGGTGTAATGGGAAAGCAGTAGCTGGATTTGGATGAGTCTTCACCATGGGCAGCTCCTGGAAACATGGGGGAGGGTGGCCCTCTGGACTCCCAGAGGGAGCAGCAACCAGTCTGGCCTTGAGTACTTGCTAAGCAACATCATGTTAAAAGATAATGAAATGACTCATCTTGAAGAGGAGAAGGAAATGGCAACCCACTCCAGTACTCTTGCCTGGAAAATCCCATGGACCGAGGAGCTTAGTAGGCTACAGTCCATGGGGTCGCAAAGAGTTGGACACGACTGAGCGACTTCACTTCAC
>NW_011447079.1:0-654 GCF_000754665.1 Bison bison bison | reverse complement strand
TCTTCATCACCCCCAAGGAAGACCCTGTGGGGAGGTTTTGATGTTGTGAGCAGGCAGGTGCATGATATAACCCCCAAATGCGCCCCAACCCCAACCTTTAGGCGGGTTGGCTTATGATGCTTTTGTGTACAGGGATTCCTACAAGGGATCCAAGAGGAGTCTGTGTCTCACCCCCATCAGGACAGAATATGGGAGACAGGGTATGGGGAATCAGGTCCAGACTGAGAGTGAATCTGGGGGTGCTCTGGAGTCATCAGAAGGCCCCTGAGGGCTTGAGAAGCCAAGGTTCCCTCAACTCCAGGGTTAGCGAGGCCTCAGCGGACATCTGAGTTAGATCAGCAATTTGTCTGTCTAAAAGGCAGCATCTCTTACAGGCACAGAACATCTCTAGGACATAAAATGCCTTCCTTAGAGCTGTACCAACTGTACCTTGCATCACAGAAGCCACTGTGCTTCAGAAGCCGCTGTAAATTGTCCAGGAAGTGAAAGCTCTTTTCCTATTGGCTCCGGGGTCCTCTCCAAGGCATGGCCCCATCCCTGGCTGTCTCTGCCTTGGCCTGATCATGGTGCAAAGCAAACCAGAAGGGAGTGGGGGAGGGGAGCCAGAGCTGCTGGCGCTACTGGCAGGGGCCCTTTGGGGGGCCAGGGGCCCCG
>NW_011447078.1:0-654 GCF_000754665.1 Bison bison bison | reverse complement strand
GTCATCCCCTTCTCCTCCCACCTTCAGTTTTTCCCAGCATCAAGGTCTTTTCCAATGAGTTGGTTCTGTATCCTGCTGTAAACTCTAACTCATCTCTAGACTACTTACAATGTCTAATACAATGTAAATGTTATGTAAATAGTTGCTAGTGTGCCACAAATTTACATTTTGCTTTTTGAAACTTTCTGGAATCTAGAAAAAAAATTATTTTCATCTGAAGTTGGTTGAATCCATGGATGCAGAACACAGAGGGCTGACTGCATCTTTATGCATTGCTAAAGCATAAACAGTGGTTGCAAGCTTATGTCTTATAAGATTTTTCAATTACCAAAGTTTTTCTCTGGCTTTAAATGCTTGTACAACAGTCAGTAGGATCATAATAATTTTATTTAATATCCCTAACAGTTCTGTCCAAAGGAGCCATATTAATTATGTCACACAGAACAAGACCAGAAAGAAATCACAGCATAACGCTCTCAGGAAAAATCCACAAGAATATCAAGACTCAGCAACTTCAATGAAAACTTTAAAACCTCCTTTGGCCTCCGGATTATAATAGCACTGGCACCCCTTTTTGCCTAGTGCATCAAAAACCAACTGCTTTATTTGCTATTTAAGGCCTTAAGTATCCCCATTCCTATGAAATCTCCCTCT
>NW_011447077.1:0-654 GCF_000754665.1 Bison bison bison | reverse complement strand
ATTATTGTTTCTCATATGTTGAGGCTTCTCTGCTTGTCTGGGCCAAAATTACGACATCTCCCCTATCAAGCAGTTGGCTCAGACTTGCCAAGACTGGGACCCCTTATCACAGCGGGTGTGCTGGATACATGCGAGGAGCTGCACACTCACAGGGAGGACAGTTACTAGAGTATTCCTGAACTGAACACAGTAGGTCCGAGAAAGGACAGCCACCTCTCCAGGCTAACCACCTCATCATGCACATCTCCTCCACCATGTGACCCTGAGCCCTTCCTCTCTTATTTACAAACACCGTCCAGCCCCAGGTTCTGAAAATAAACACAGTGGAACTGTTGATGCTTCCTGGACACACATCTTCCCCGGGGACAGCGGGGCTGTCAAAATGCAGATGCACAGAGAGCTTGTTCCAAGGTTCAGTTTCAGATCTCAAATCTTTTTGACTTAACCTCTGTACCTCTGTGCTTCCCTGGTGGCTCAGCTGGTAAAGAATCCGTCTGCAGCGCGGGAGACCTGGGTTCAATCCCTGGGCTGGGAAGATCCCCTGCAGAAGGGAAAGGCTACCCACGCCAGTATTCTGGCCTAGAGAATTCCATGGACTATACCCATGGGGTCACAAAGAGTCAGACATGACTGAGAGACTTTCTTTCTTTTTTT
>NW_011447076.1:0-654 GCF_000754665.1 Bison bison bison | reverse complement strand
GTTGAATTAAGTGGGAAAAAATGAAAGCTGAGGACTACCTGTATTTACTGGTGTTGATATAAAGGATCAGCCTTACGTACTGAAAATGTTTTTCTTAAAAAGAAGACCACACTCTGGCTGGAAATGCTCGAGCTGAGTTTCCCTGTGATTAGTAAGATGACTGAGTTAAAGGTAAGAGACATGCTGAATGTGTGTTTAATAGAGGCAGTGAGTGTGTGTGGTGAGTGATGATGAGGTGTTAGTACAAAAGTCACAGTGTTTACATGTGATCAGCATAAACACTGGTTGACTGGGAAGTCTTCCTTAAGTATTTAACAAGGAGGTACTGACAGGGTGGAAACTTTGGTACCAGTGAGGCATAACCACCAGGTGTGGGAAATCCGAAACCTTTACAACTCGTAGATAAGAGCTGTAAAGAAAGAAGAGTGAAAGAACAAGTATTTATTATTATTATGCACCAAGCATCATGGTAGTTACTTTTCAAAAATCTTCTCATTTAATCTACTCTAAGATCTTCCTTTTCAAGACGAGGAAAAGTGAGAAAAAGAAAAATGATATGGGAGTCACTGTGATCTATTTCCAATGCTCATTCATCCATTTATTAAAAATGTCTTTTTGTTAGTTGCTCAGTCATGTTCGAGTCTTTGCGACCTC
>NW_011447075.1:0-654 GCF_000754665.1 Bison bison bison | reverse complement strand
TAGCCAAATGCAGGGCAGGATTCTTAAGTGGATCTCAGACTTTTTAAAGGCTCCAGAAGTACATTCTGTAATGACACTGGAAGCTCCTGACAGCTACTGAGTGGACAGAAGGGTCAGTGACCTAGCATGTTTGGTGGCCTCCCAGTGCCATGGAGACTCTCTGCATTGGAGGGGAAAGGGGCAGGTCTGGGGACAGGGTACCTTGGTGGTGGCATGTGGGCAAGGCTGAGGCAACCTGTCCAGGTGAGCCCCCCGGTATTGACGTGCAGGCAGCACACCAGTGCAGCTGAAACACACACTGTGTCCCTGGAACCCATTAGGGTCCCTTAAGGGGAAGTCCCCTCGAGCAAAGTCCCTTTGGGCTCCTCTAGCAAAGTACCATAGACGGGGCAGCTTGTAAACAACAGACATGATATTTCTCAGTGTTCTGGAGGCTGAGACATCCAAGATCAAGGTGCCTCCAGATTTGCTGTCTGGTGAGGGCCTTTTCCCTGATTCATAGAAGGCACCATTTCCCTGTGTCCTCACTTTGACAAGAGAGGAGAGGGAACTCTATAGGGTCTCTCTTGCTAAGTTGCTTCAGCTGTGTCCAACTCTTTGCAACCCTATGGACCATAGCCCACCAGGCTCCTCTGTCCATGGGATTCTCCAGGC
>NW_011447074.1:0-630 GCF_000754665.1 Bison bison bison | reverse complement strand
GGTGAAGGACAGGGAGGCCTGGCGTGGTGCAGTGCATGGGGTCACAAAGAGTCGGACACTATTGAGCAACTGAACAACAGTAAGCTACCCTTCCTCTGAAGAAGCCAAGGCCCAGCGAGATCTGACAGCAGGCGCATGGTGTCGCCCAGAAGGCCCTCCATGATCCAGCGGCATGCCCCTAGCCAGCTGCCTGCCTCCACCCTACAGGACCTTCCCTGGCTGCCTGTTTCTCCCTGGGTGTTCTGACACCGACTGTGCAGACTGCTGGATGCGGGGAGGATGTGACAATGCATCTTTCATCCGGAGGCTCTGCCCTTCTGGAAAAGCTTCCCGGCCTTCCCAGTAGAAGAGAAATATTCTGGACAGCCTACTCCCCAACCTTTCCTGCAGAAATGAACAAATTCTCAAAGGGCCCTTCCCCAGCTAGGGGTGCCCCCAACCCTCTTGGACTTCCCAGTCCAACCCGACCTCAAAGGGACCCTTTCCATCCGCACAGAGACCTCTTATCTGATCCAATGGTGGGTCCTGGGTCGTAGCCCAATTAAGTGAAAATATATCTGGGCTTATCAGGTTCAGGCGTGGTACCCTCGGTGGTCCCCCGGCGGCCCCAGAGGGTCCCTGTCTGATTTT
>NW_011447073.1:0-655 GCF_000754665.1 Bison bison bison | reverse complement strand
ACAAGATCAGTAGTTGTGGCACACGAGCTTCACGGCTCCGTGGCATGTGGAATCTTCCCAGATCAGAGGTCAAATCCGTGTCTCCTGCACGGACAGGCAGATTCTTTACCACCTAGACTCAGTGACTAAACACCACCACCACCAGGGAAGCCCGGTTGTTTAAAGACATTTGTAATGTAGCTGCTTACAGGTCTGTTTTCTGGTTTGGACCCGGCATCAAACAGACAGGCTCGCCCACCAGGAGTGCGGCTTCTGTTCCCGCCAGCCAAGGACCGCCTCCTCTGCGGGATGGCCCTGCCACACCTTCCCCAGAGGACAGCCTCTACCAGACCTTGCTTCTGCTCCCGGCGCATGCAGAGGTCATAGGGAAAGACGGACAGCTTGAAGCTTCCCCTTCCAGGAAAAGCAAATTTGTAAAGACTTTTGTCTAGTTATTAAAAAAAAATTAGTGTCCCACCCTACCCAGGTCTGGAGCCAGAGTGCACCGTTCCCTAAGATTGAAGAGCGTAGTGCTTGGCACCATGCCCATCCTCCATCCACGTAAGACAGGTTTAATTAGCCCAGTGGGTTGGATGAGATTGAATTAGATTAAGTTGGATTAGATTGATAGCTATTGTTAATGATTCCATAACTCCTAAAAGTGTATTTTTCTCTT
>NW_011447072.1:0-655 GCF_000754665.1 Bison bison bison | reverse complement strand
TTAACTTTTAAAAGATTGTATTCTTTATTTTTGGCGGTGCTGGGCCTTTGTTGCTGTGTGGGGACTTCTCTCGTTGTGGTGAGTGGGGGCTACTTTCTAGCTGTGGTGTGTTGGCTTCGCATTGTGGTGGTTTCTCTTTTTGTGGAGCACAGGCTTGAGGGCACATGGGCTTCGGTAGCTGTGGTGCGTGGGCTCATGACTTATTGAACTTTTAATTCATTTATCTTTCCTTGATTTAACAATTACTCACACTTGTACAGAACACTGCTTCCAAAATGCACTCACAAAACCACTACTATTTCCTTCTTGATCTACTACATTCAGAGTTTACAAAAGAATTCCAAGAACTAAGCTCAGAGACATCTCTGCACTTTGAGGGCAAGTTATAGAACTGATAGATGCCTCATTTCTATACCTACAAGATGGGAATCCACATATTATGTACCTAGTGAGATTGCCATGAAGATGTAAAAACTAATCCTTATAAAAGTGCTTGGAACATTGCTGGGCCCAGAACAAGTACCTAATAAATGTTTCCTGATTTACTGTTCAGTGACTACTACTGTTCTGTAAGTTCTTTCGGGGCAGGACAGCAGATATCACACTTAAAGTGAAAGTCATTCAGTCGTGTCCGACTCCTTGCGACCCCATGGAC
>NW_011447071.1:0-655 GCF_000754665.1 Bison bison bison | reverse complement strand
CCTCACGTCTTTCCGATGGACGATGCTTTGTCTCAAAAATGTGCATGACTGTGCCTTCGACTCCAAGCTTCCACTGCTCTGCACACCCAGGGGAGCTGTCGGCTGTCCTGGTGAAGAGGAAACATTAAAATTTTACATCACCTCCTGCTCCTTCTGCCTCTGTAACTCAGCTTTCTCCTTGCAAAGTCTGGATCACATAGGTCATGTAGTCTCAGAAAGTGGGGACTTGCAATACTGGGAACTGGAGCTTACCTCACTCAGCCTTGTCCTGCTCTTGGCAACTGCCCAGCCCCTGCAAACCTGCTTAATCATGTCTGTCCAGGTCAGGCATCCCCTCCCCATCTTGACTGCTGTTCTCACACATGGAAAAGCCCTTGGTGTAAACCCGTGTATCAGCAGCTCGTGCTGCCCACAGTAGTCTGTCTGTAAAACCCCTGTCACCCCTGTGTTCAGGGCAAAGAGCTTGGAGCATTAACTCCTCTGGGCTCACCAGCATAACAAACCTGAGTTCTCCAACCCGCTGAGTGTGGTGCTTGGCTTCTCAAGTACTGGTTTCTGCCGCACTGGTGACAGTTTTGGCCGGAAGTGCTAGAGGGTCAGCCTCACCAGCCCGCAGCCCCCCAAGCCCCTCAGCTGCCAGACTCCAGAGACACGG
>NW_011447070.1:0-655 GCF_000754665.1 Bison bison bison | reverse complement strand
GAACTGTCATGGTACTTCTGGGAGTGTCATTTCACTTGCTGATTCAGGATCAAGGTCTAGTCTTGTCCCCCATCTTTGGTCCCATTTGATTCTAATCAGTTTATTTTGTGTCCTTGGGCTATGTCATTCCTTCAAAAGTTGTGTCCTGCTGCTTTCCCCCGTTACAAGTTATGTATACTGATAATTTCCAAAATTATATTTCCAGTCCCATCTTCATCCCTAAACCCTACATATATACACATTTCTACTCCACTTGACTCCAAAAGACATCACAAACTTAAACCACCCTAAATCAGACATCTAATATTCCTCCTACCAAATTGCTCCTCTCATGAACTTCTCCCAGTTTCAGTAAACGGAAACAGTTCTTCCACATACTCAGGGCAAAATCTTGGAATCATCCTTGACTTCTTTCTTTCTCTCACATTCTACATCCAGTCCATTAGAAAAATAATTCTGATTATCTTCAAAATATATCCAGAATTTGACTACTTCTCACCACCTCCACCATCACCTTTATCCCAAGTTACTATTAATTCTCACCTGGATTATAGTTCAGTCACTCAGCCGTGTCCAACTCTTTGCCACCCCATGGACTGCAGCATGCCAGGCCTCCCTGTCCATCACCAACTCCCAGAGCTTACTCAAACTCATG
>NW_011447069.1:0-655 GCF_000754665.1 Bison bison bison | reverse complement strand
GTGCTATGTGTAACCAGCAATCCATTCCTAATTATCATGGATTTAAAAAAATTTTTTTAATACAAATGATGCTTTATTGCATATCTTTGTATACAAATTTTTGCATAGTCAGATTTGTCTACCTATATAATAAATTTCCCGAATAGAGAGTGCTAGAGATTCAAAGGAATGCACATCTTGAATTACAATAGACACTGCCAGGTGTCTTCCAAAAAGATTGCACGAATTTAAACTCCCAACAGTGCATGAGAGTTCCTGTTTCTCCACTTGTACATCAACACTGGGTGTAATCAAACTTTAAGTCTATAGCAAGTTGTCATAAGAACATAAGAGCTGTGCCAGAAAGCCGGCCGTGGAGCCTCTTATTGCCGCCAGTGAATGTCTCTGTTGTGGCCACCAGGTTCTGTGGCGATTAGTGTTATGCCAGCACCTAGATCAGGTTAGTGCTTCTCTGATGGTGGCCTTTTTTGTTTTGATATAATTTCAGTTTACAGAAAAATTGCAAATATAACAAAATATTACAGAGAAGTTCAGCCAGATACTTCATTTATTAACATTTTACCACATTTACATTATCCCTCTGTGTATCTACACACACACACACACACACACACACACACACACACACACAATCTTATTTTTCCTGAACCTTTTG
>NW_011447068.1:0-655 GCF_000754665.1 Bison bison bison | reverse complement strand
TTTGAATGAGATAAGTCACTCATATAAGCAGATGATCCCAGAATGTAGTTTGATGAGCAACCACAAAGCATCAGAGAAAATACACACATACACACACACACACACACACACACACACACACACACACACTGTGGCTATGTCTCAGTAAACAAGCCAAAACAACAAAGAACTGAGATATTTAGTAAGATGATTACCAAAACACAGTCCACTTTTGTTGATATAACTGATACACTTTAGACAGAATTGTTATGTGTGCTTAGATGACAATGTGGAGATGTGAGACAGCCAGGAAAAGAAGACAAGGTAGGGAATGAGGGCCTATTGAACTACTATGGGAAGCAATAAACCTAGGTATAATATTAATAGATCAAGGGCATATGAATTGCAGGTTTCCTCCTAGCTTACACTGCCATCTAGATAGGCCCATGGTAGCTAGAAGCAGAAATACAGTGTCACGTGACATCAAGTTGTACATCCTATAATCCTCAGTGGTAACTGAAAGAAATCTCCCTCAAGATCAAGATGTATTAAAGATGGTTTATGATCCCCAGGACAAAAGCTTGGTATGGTTGGTACCAGGCGTTGCGATTCCCTTCCCCTTTTTTGCTTTTGTCCAGACAGCAAATGCCCAAGAAAAACACTTAACTGCCCAGAA
>NW_011447067.1:0-655 GCF_000754665.1 Bison bison bison | reverse complement strand
TCGGGTGTTGAGGGGGTGAGTGGTGGGAAGGCCTGAGTCTTTTCATAGGTGGACTCTATAGATCTTTCTCAAAATGTGATCCTTGGGCCAGCAGTATTGGCATCATCTGGGAACTTGTCGGAAATACAAATTCTTGGGCTCTGCCCCAACTCTACTGAGTCAGAAACTCTGGGAGTGGCCTAGCAATCTGTATTTTAACAAGCCTTTCTGATGGTTGTTTTTGATGTATGCTAAAATTTGAGACTCACTGCTCTAAGCCTTCCTTTCCCAGAGAGATCTGTAACCATTTGCCAGAGTGACTATGAATAGGGGAACAGAAAATATTCGATCTTTGGGTACTGTCTCATGTTAATATGAGTCTTAGGGACCCAAAACCCCACTGTGATACACTAGTCAGAATGAGGGTTTATGGAGTTGAGGTGACAGAAGGATCTTGATCCAGGTCCATTTCACATGAGTCTGTAAGACTTATCCAGTGGTTATTTATTTAGTTTGTGTTAGTTTCTCAGTTGGAGAAGGCAATGGCACCCCACTCCAGTACTCTTGCCTGGAAAATCCCACGGACGGAGGAACCTGGTGGGCTGCAGTCCATGAGGTTGCTAAGAGTCAGACACGACTGAGCAACTTCACTTTCACTTTTCACTTTCATGCATTG
>NW_011447066.1:0-655 GCF_000754665.1 Bison bison bison | reverse complement strand
CTCTTTAAGAATTTTCCACAGTTTGTTGTGATCCACACAGTCAAAAGCTTTAGTGTAGTCAATGAAGCAAAAGTACATGTTTTCCTGGAATTCCTTTGCTTTTTCTATGATCCAATAGATGTTGGCAATTTGATCTCTAGTTCCTCTGCCTTTTCTGAATCCAGCTTGAACATCTGGAAGTTCTCGGTTTATATACTGTTGAAGGCTAGCTTGGAGAATTTTAAGCATTACTTTGCTAGCGTGTGAAATGAGTGTAATTGCTGGGTAGTTTGAACATTCTTTGGCACTGCCTTTCTTTGGGATTGGATGTTAATTAATTAACACTTAAATTTAGACAAGGACACATAGCTGGTGGCTTTTGTATATTGGATAACATAGGTCTAAGCCAGCATATGCCTTAAATGTCAATAAATTCAATCAAACTGTTCTCCAAGAGGTCTGTGTGAGCATACATTCTTACAAACAGTGCCTGTTTTCTGACAGCCTCACCAACACTTTTTATAAAAAAAAGCTTGTTGAAGTATAGGTGCTTTACAATGTTGCATTATTTTCTGCTATACAGCAAAGTGAATCAGCCATTCTTATACCCCCACTTTTTTGGATTTTCTTCTCACTGAGGTCAGCACAGAGCATTGAGTAGAGTCCCCTGTACTCT
>NW_011447065.1:0-655 GCF_000754665.1 Bison bison bison | reverse complement strand
TATTTATCTTGCTGTAATGGCAAACTGTTCAAATAATGGTGAACATGAATCACTAACACAAGGCTTTAAATATGAAACAAAATTTTTTTTTTAAAGCAAAAGAATAAAGGTTATATACAAAAGGGACCTGGAATCTACAAGCCGATTCCACAAATGAAATGAGTAGAAAATCTGTGGTGAAACCAGAACATTTCACCCCTGCTTTGGAGAAGGGCTATTAGACAACATTCAGTCAGCTGAAGATGGACTGGTAGATAAGTATCTATACATAAATTTCAAGTCATTTTTGCTTGTGTAGAATCATCCAGATCTTCCCAAGACTGAAATGGGCAGTCCTGTGGCTTTCTTCCTTTTCATATTCCCAACAAGGCTACATGAGGTTCAACTCTTGATGAGCCGCTTACAACAGCAGTTCCTTAGGAGCCAACATGACAGGTGGGTCAGATTTCCTTTTGAGAAACAAAACTGGCCACCTACAGCGAAGTATCAAAACGGGCAGGTCCTTTCCTCTTCCTTTTGATTATGTACAATATGTCTCCTTTCAAGACTATTATCCCCATCGTACTTGTTCCTCCTTCACAAGTCTAAACCTTGAGGTGATATGAAGGAGATCAACATCAAGAAAAGAAAACTCAATTCAGAAATGAAGAAAACC
>NW_011447063.1:0-655 GCF_000754665.1 Bison bison bison | reverse complement strand
CAGTACACCTTTCATAGCCAACCTTTCCCTCTTTCAACTTGCCCTCTCCTAGACACCAGCCCCTGATTTCTACTGCCATTTCTCTAAAACAAGCCTACTGGCATGTTGCACTTTTTGCCTAGAAAGCTCTTTTGACTGTCTTTCTGAATAAATATTTTCCATCTGTGAAACACTCAAATCAACCATCACCTCCCCAATGCAATCTTTCTGATCATCGTATTTTGTTTCATAATTATAATTGTATAATGGTCAATTTCTTCATTTATCTCATATGATCATTGAGTCTAAATCTGCAGTAAGAGTAGGAAATTGGGCAATAGGGCAGTATACAGTAGTTAATCACTCAACCCAAAACAATAAAAGTCTGTTTCAAATTGCTTAATATAGGCAAATACATTTTTGGTCTAGCTTATCAGTATTGTAATCTCAATTTTCCACTTCACTTTCTTGCTGTTGACTCACGTGAAAATTTCTCAGTCTCATTAGTTCATTACCAATATGAAATTATTATAAGCAAAATGTTTTAAAAAGTAATGAGCACATAGGCAATTTTTTAAGTACTTGAAACACCATCAAGCAATGAAATTAAAAGATCTATACTGTTGGTATAATATATAACTGATGTAACAAATCAGCACTAATTTAAATACTAATT
>NW_011447062.1:0-655 GCF_000754665.1 Bison bison bison | reverse complement strand
TAGAAACAAATGTTGATTTCTTATGGTTCTGGAGCCTGGGAAGTCCGAGGTCAGCATGCTGGGAGAGTCAGTGTCTGGTGAGGACCCACTTCCTAGTTCACTGATGGCTGTCTTCTCGCTGGGTCCTCGGCTGGCAGAAGGGGCAAGGGAGCTCCCTGGGGTCTTTTTTTCTTTTTTTTAAATAAGAGCACTAATCCCATTCATAAGGGCTCTGTCTTCACGACCTAAATACTCCCCAAAGGCTGCACCTCAAAACACCATCGTACTGCAGGGTAGGTTTCAACACACGAACTTGGGGGCAGGAAGGACATAGGATTGAGTCTGTAGCCTTGTCTACGGATGTCGTTTTATGAGGATCTTGGGCCTTCTGACACCAACAGAAACTGAAAGTGACTAGAGAAGGCCTCATCCTCGGTGAGGAAGCCCCTCTGAGTGCAGTGAGAAAAGGGGAAGCCTGCCTTTGGCTGCAGGAGACCCTGGGGAGCCCTGGCAGACCGCACGAGGGTGCTGCTGTGCCCAGGGACAGAAGTGTGGTGCCGCAAGTCGCTCTCCTGGGTCCTCACGGATGTATCAGTAGCCCCGGCTTCACAGAGTTGTGTGTGTGTGCTCTGTGTGTGTGTGTGTGTGTGTGTACTCAGTTGCATATGACTCTTTG
>NW_011447061.1:0-655 GCF_000754665.1 Bison bison bison | reverse complement strand
TTGAAAAGACCCTGATGCTGGGAAAGATTGAGGGTGAGAGGAGAAGGGGACGACAGAGGATGAGATGGTTGGAAGGCATTACCTACTCTATGGACATGAGTTTGAGTAAACTCTGGGAGTTGCTGAAGGACAGGGAAGCCTGGCATGCTGCAGTCCATGGGCTCACAAAGAGTAAGACACAGCTGAATGACTGAACTGAACTGAACTTTAGTACAGGGGATTCTGTTGGGCATGTACATCAGGGATCAGGAAACCATTGGGAAGAGCTTAGAATTCTGCTTGCCACACATCTCTCCCTTGAGTTCCTGGCTGCCGTGTCCCACCTTCCAGTTAAAACCCTCAGAGAATGATGTCATACCTCATTCGGAACAAATGCATGATCCTTGGCACCCACCCTGGAAACCTGAGATCTGGGCAGGTGTCTTCCAGTAGGAAGGAGGCTTCCAGGGGCACATCATCCCTTAAATGTAGTGCAGGCTTCTCCCACTTCTCTCCTCTCCTGCACATGCCACGTGCCTCACAGCTGAGCCACCTTATACAATGATGGTCAGGCATACAGCAGCTAAACAGAGTACAGCATGGCAAAGCCTATGAGTGTGTGCTTAGTCCCTCAGTGGTGTCCAAGTCTCTGAAACCCCATGGACTGTAGCCTGCC
>NW_011447060.1:0-655 GCF_000754665.1 Bison bison bison | reverse complement strand
TTATTAAGATAATTTGATAAAGTTTTGCACATAAAACTAGCTTAAAGAAATATGTATTTATTTTAGAAATAGGTAAGTTGAAAAGAAGTGACAAAAAATATTTCAGGAGTAACAAAAATATAAAAAAATTTAGTAATAAATTTAACAAGAAAGTTACAGGATCTATATGAAGAAAATATTAAATACTTTTGAAGGACTCAGTAAAAGATGCAATGAAATAAATATGCATTGATTTTTTTCAAGACATATAACAACAAAATAAGTTATAAAAATATATAACTTTAATGTAATTTGGATTAAAATATCAATTTATTATAATTAAATAAAATGATATTGGAGCTCATATGGAAAATAAATTTCTAAAAATATCCAAGAACAGTATAATATATATACATATATATATATATATATATGTATGAAATAGAAGAGATTTGTCTTATAAGGTACTACAAGGTAATCATATTGATATGTTACTAATATAGGAATAGACAAACAGATTAATAGAAAGAAATTCATAGTACTGAGTTTGCCAAACAGTGTGTACATATACATATACATGCACAGTTATTTATAAGTATGTATCTATACAAACATTTATGCATGCATACATAGATATATGTATGTATCTACACACCCAAAAGAAAGGCTTCCCAGA
>NW_011447059.1:0-655 GCF_000754665.1 Bison bison bison | reverse complement strand
TTTTTGCATCTATGTTCATCAGTGATATTGGCCTGTAGTTTTCTTTTTTTGTGGCATCTTTGTCAGGTTTTGGTATTAGGGTGATGGTGGCCTCATTTGTTTTTAATTTCCATTTTCTCATGAGCATCTAAAATGCAATAAAATTAATTATTTGTAAAATGAAATAAAAGGCATACAATATACAAATATTTTTATCATTAGAGTCAACAGACCTTATTACTCTGTCAAATTGCTATAACATTTTATAAAAGCTGACTAATGTTTTCTCTATTTACCTTTATATAACACCAGGTTATAGAAGTGTGGAAAGATTGATAGGAAAACTAAAGCCTCAGTTGCCATTATGAATTTGCTTTTCTATAATATCAGGAACAGGGAAAAGATGTCCATCCTCATCTCTTCTATTGAACATTGTGCTGAATATTCTTCCAAATAGGACAATAATGCAATAAAAAAGAAAGAAAATAATCCATGTTAGGAAGAAAGAATTAAGACTGTCTATTTGTCGATGATATAAACTTATAGATAGAAAATCTTAGGAATCCAATAAATCCTCTTGCAATTAATAAGTGAGTTTAGTAAGCTTTCACAGACCTTTGCTCTCAAGTTGCAAGAGACCAAACATACCCTGGGGTCAGGGTTTAAGTAACAGCCG
>NW_011447058.1:0-655 GCF_000754665.1 Bison bison bison | reverse complement strand
GTCTCTTGAGTCTCCTGCATTGTCAGGCAGATTCTTTACTATTACACTGAGAAGCCCAAACATATATACATACATATTTCTTAGAATCCAGGTTTTGAGAAAGAATATAGATTCATATACAGACACATATTCACTTAACAACTCTTTATGTATGTTTAATACATGGCATAAAAAAAGCAATGCTAATTTCAAAGCACAAGTTTATTGAACCTGGCAAGTTTGACACTGGACGTTCTGGGTGCCTTTTGTACATAACCTGATCTGATTAATTTGAGCTATTTTGACCTCTAACTTAATCAGGATAGTTAGGGGTGAAAAGGATATGTTAGTAACAGCCTATGAAGCCAGGATGTACTGTGTGTGTGTGTGTATGTGTGTGTGTGTTTCTGTCCCTGACTTGTGGAGTGTGAAATGTCCTCAAAGCAAGGATACTGAGCTCACATATTCCAAAGTGACTCTTACACAAAGAGACCAAAATTCAGTCAAAAGAAGGGATTCACTTAAATATACAGGTCACCTTTGCAACAATTTCATAAAGCGCTAGGGGAAAATAGTGTGGATGAGGGGATCCTTGTGCCTTGAAAAGTTAGCATCAGCTAGGCCATCTTTTTTTTTTTTTTTTAACATCCTCTGACTTCATTTCTCCTCACTCTCC
>NW_011447057.1:0-655 GCF_000754665.1 Bison bison bison | reverse complement strand
GTGTACAGCATTTTCATAAAGCATGGCTTCTTTGAGATCTTTTAAAAGACTCCATATGTATAGAAATATCTCATTAGTGGCAAAGACAAAGCAAGTTTTTTCCTGCTTTGTTTGATCTAACAATGGAGGACTCATCACACACTAGTGCCTCCCGTGCTTACAATAGTCTGTAAGTTGGGCATTTTGTTATCATTCTTTAAACATTTTGCACCTCCTAGCATTTGTCCAGGTGCTTAGATTTCCTTCCAGAGTCACAAAATACAATATGGGTTGAACATCTGGCTCATAAAAGTTATCTGAAGGCAAAGCAGAATGCCTCTCTAGTCAAAGAATGAGATAGGAAAAAAGCTATACTGGAGGACTCCTACCAGATAAAGCTTTCAGGCTCATCTTGTTAATTGAAAACTGCAAAGTTATTGTCATTCCCGGCTACTTAGCTACCTGGTATTGTTGTCAGAAGGATTCACAAACCCAGCATTCACCCAGAGAAAAAAGGTGCAAACAACCCCATGCCCCAAGCATGAAGTCTGGAGAGGTATAACAAGTATTTCATGCTAACTGTACAGCTGGGTTTCCCTGAAGTTGCTATTGACACAGAAACCATCTAAAAAATGAAAGTGCTTCATGGCAAATATATATATATATACATATGTAT
>NW_011447056.1:0-655 GCF_000754665.1 Bison bison bison | reverse complement strand
TTAAAAAAAAAAAAAAAAAACTCTTTAGGTTAGAGGACACTGGTTCTATTGATTGCCAGTATTTTTTGGCAGCTCCTCCACTTTCCAGTGAGAATGGAACATTGGCTTGTTATGAAAAATAAAGAAGCTAAGCATAGCTTTATTATAATGTGGGTAAAATTTGACTCTTTTCTTTTGCGCATCCGTATTTGCTGTTGTATCTGCTGTAACACACTTTCTCTTCCCTTATCTGGCAAAGTCTAACTCACCTTTAAGTCCTAATCCAAGTGTCACATCCTTTATGAGAAATATTGCCAGAAGTCCAGACGGAGTTAATGACATCATGTGCTTCTAAAGCACAAAGTCCATGTACCTCTATTATATTGTATGGCATCCATCTATTAGTCTGTCTGTCTCTTTCCCTAGACTCTGAACACTTGCATATTGTGAGCCTCAATAATTGGGTATGAAATGAATCAACACCAGATAGGAAGGTTTATGTGAATGTTGTGGGATCCAAGGATCCATCTCCTTTGTCGTTCAGTTGCTCAGTTGTGTCTTACTATTTGTGATCCCATGGACTACAGCATACCAGGTTTCCCTGTCCTTCCTGTCTCCTAGAGTTTGCTCAAACTCATGTCCATTGAGTCAGTGATTCCATCCAACCATCTCATCC
>NW_011447055.1:0-655 GCF_000754665.1 Bison bison bison | reverse complement strand
CGTCCATCGAGTTGGTGATGCCATCCAGCCATCTTATCCTCTGTCGTCCCCTTGTCCTCCTGCCCCCAATCCCTCCCAGCATCAGAGTCTTTTCTAATGAGTCTTATTCATAAATTCCCAGATTCAAGGTCACTTAGTCAAAGAAGCCCTCAGGTTAGGTGCAACACCCCACGGCCTCATGTACTTTGCTTTTCAGACACTAAGCTGGACCACAGAGCCCGTGAGGCCAGGACCACACCCTGGGTTCACTGCATCACTGGCATCTGCTGCCTGTTGTGCAGCAGGCACTTAATAAATAAGAAAACAAATGATTGAGTTATTTCTGTCTTACAATGTGTTTACAGCTCCCCACATCCCTCTGTTGCTTCCACTCTCCTAATCCGCTACCAAGTCCCTCTCCCCACAGCTCCCCACAGGACTGCTCGCGAGGCCGACAATGACCTTGCTCAGTCCCACAGACGTTCCTCTCTCCTGCCACCTGAGTCCTCGCCTCCTTTGTGGTTCCTGTCCTCCAGTCACTCCTAACTTGTGGAGACCCTCAGGGTCCTACCCATGCTTCCTGGGGTATCTCATACACTCTCATGCTCATGGTTTTTTCCAACATGCAGATCATTCTCAAATTCAAATCCTGAGACTATGTTGGGGTCCCCAAGAT
>NW_011447054.1:0-655 GCF_000754665.1 Bison bison bison | reverse complement strand
CATGTCCAACTCTTTGTAAATCTATGGAGTGTAGCCCGCCAGGCTCCTCCATCCATGGGATTTTCTAGGCCAGAATACTGTAGTGGGTTGTCATTTCCTCCTCCAGGGGATCTTCTTTACCCAGAGACTGAATGTGAGTCTCCTGCATCTTCTGCATGGCAGCTGGATTCTTTTACCACTTAGCCACTTAGTTCATATATACACATATATGTATATATACATAGGTTATATGCACATATGTGAAATCTTTCTTTGTCAGCTAAGATATCCTAGAAGCCATAATACCATAATAGCAATAAACAAGCACATCTAGAACCCAGATCTTGGTTTCTAATGTCATTCTTTCATAATAGGAACCACCACTTCTTGGAAAAAAAATGGCTCATTCTAGGCCCGAGGCAGAAAATATAAAAGATGATTTTGAAACATGCCAAAAAGCAGGGAAAAGCTAAAAACAAAAACATAAGCATAAGGTATATCAAAGGTACACAGGAGACAACTAAAGCCCCCAGAGGTCTAAGCTGGAACATTCTGAGCAACAATAACAAAAAATAATGTCATTAGATTATAATCTAAGGTAAAGTTAGATTACAATAGAATGAGCTTGTTATGAGCTTGTACCAATAGAAATAAATGACTACATGCATAAACGATG
>NW_011447053.1:0-655 GCF_000754665.1 Bison bison bison | reverse complement strand
TGGAGAATCCCAGGGACGGGGGAGCCTGGTGGGCTGCCGTCTCTGGGGTCGCACAGAGTCAGACACGACTGAAGTGACTTAGCAGCAGCAGCTACTTTATATGGCAACTTTCTTTCTTCCATTCCGTCTCTCAGGCCTCTATTCCTTCATTCCTTTCTTTCTTCCTATCTTCCTTAAAAGGAAGATACTCTAAAGAAAGGTAATTATGTCTTTGTAGGCCCTCCTTCACCAAATAGTCCAGACCTTGCATGGAATCTCCCATATTATAACACTAACTTTTTCTCATCAGGAACAGCACCATGGCCAATTTATTTGTTCTGATTTATGCCTACATGAACTGCATGTGTCAATTTAAAAAAATAGTCACAATCTAGAAGTTGAGAGCTATGTTTTATTGGGTGAGAATTTTTTTAGGACTTTAAGCCTGATAGACAGCATCTCAAGTGACTGAGAGAATTATTCTGAGGAGGCAGCAGGGAAGGAGTTAGGCTATATAGAAGTTTGCAACAAGGGACAGGTGGTCTGAAAATCAAAAGATGTTAATTAAGTAAAACAGACTGAACATCAAAAGATGTTAATTAAGTAAAACAGACTGGTTCCAAATTGGAAAAGGAGTATGTCAAGGCTGTATACTGTCACCCTGCTTATTTAACTT
>NW_011447052.1:0-655 GCF_000754665.1 Bison bison bison | reverse complement strand
TTAGTATTAAGTTTAATGTGTACAGTGTATTGATTTGACACTTTTATATATTACAGTATGATTACCATTGTGGTATTAGTTAAAACCTCTGTTACATCACCTAATTACCAATTCTCTTTTGTGGTGGGAACAATTAAGATCTTGTCTCTGAGCAACTTTGAAATTTATAATATGATTGACTCTCAGACAACACAGATTTGAACTGGGCAGGTCCACTTATATGGGGAATTTTTTCAATAAATACCTATATATACCTTTTCCTTAATGCTTTTCTTACTAACATTTTCTTACTTTATTGTGAGAATACAATATATAATAAATATAACATACAAAATGTATATTAATAAATTGTTTAAGCTCTGGCCAATAGTAGGCTATTATGAGTTGAGTTTTGGTGGACTCAGAAGTTATATGTGACTTTTTGGCTGTGGAAGGGATCGATACCCATAATCCCCATGCCCCAAGGGTCGGCTCTTCAGCACTTTTTTTCAGGGCAGGAACTTTAGTCTGTTTTGCTCACTATACTCCCAGTGCCTAGAGTTGAATATTTGTTGAGTGGTTGAGTGATTAATTGTGGAGCTGTTGCTGATGCTCATTTGGTCTTGTTTGTTTGTTTGTAAAAGAAGAAGTTAAAAAAAAACTTGACAGACAATCT
>NW_011447051.1:0-655 GCF_000754665.1 Bison bison bison | reverse complement strand
CCCAGCATTGTGAGGGGCGTGGCCTGGAGGAGCCGTTACCCTCGTGACCACTGTCTGGGTTGCCCAGGCTAGCTACGGGCGTAGAGAGGGAAAGGTGTGCGTGAAGAGAAGAAACCAAGACGGCTTGTGGCACCCCAGCCCCTCACCCCCTGCGGGCTGATGGGTAATATTTTTATTAAAAAAAAAAAATAAATGACCTTCTGAAGTCAATGATAGGGAAGGAAGAGAGGGTCTTATGAAGAGAGAAAAGGAAGATTGTTCCTGCTGCAGGGGTTTCCTGGTTGGAGCTACCTCTGTGGAGAGGCCTGGCCCTCCGTCCACTCTCCCCTCTGTAATGAGAGGAACTTGAAGCCTCTCTCCCATCTTGCACATGACTAGGCTCAGTCTTGATCTCCAGCCTGGGTGCAAGCTTCCCCCACTGGTGTTCTCTCCAATTTACTCGTTCCCCAACTGCCATGCAGTCCCTCCCACCACCAGCAGCCAGACACACAAGTCCTCTCTTGGGGAGCATCCCTCCCACTGGGCTGTTACTTTTCAACTTTTTATTTATTTATGGCTTTCTGGGTCTCTGTTGCTGTGTGCAGGCTTTCTCTAGTTGCAGCGGGTGGGGGCTACTCTCTAGCTGCAGCGCACAGACTTCTCACTGTGGTGGCTT
>NW_011447050.1:0-655 GCF_000754665.1 Bison bison bison | reverse complement strand
TATTCATTGAGTTCCTACTATGTGCCAGCACTATATAGAAGTTGGAGTACAAAGATAAGCAACACAGGTCCTTGTGCAGCTACCCATCTATTTGGGCGAACTAATGGGCAAATAATCCAAATATGATGGAATGAGCTCCTTAAAAGAGTGTTAATTCAAAGAGATATTTTACACTCATGTTCAGAGCAGCATGATTCTTAATAGCCAAGAGGTGGAAGCAACACAAATATTCATCAACAGATGAATGAATAAACAAAATGTGGTCTACACATACAATGGAATATTATCCAGTCTTATAAAAGAAGGAAATTTCAGCACATGCTAAGCATGGATGAACCTTGAGGACATTATGCTAAGTGAAATAAGCCAGTCACAAAAAGGAATATGCTATATGGTTCCACTTATATGAGGAATCTAGAAAAATCAAATTCATAAAAACAGAAAGTATAATAGAATGTTGGTCGCCCCAGCCTAGGGGGAAAGAGAAATGGGAATTGTTTGATGGGCATAGAGTTTTAGTTTCTACAAGATAGAAAAATTCCAGAGGGTATTTGCACCACAGTGTCACTATTGAACTGCTGCTGCTGCTGCTAAATCGCTTCAGTCGTGTCCCACTCTGTGCGACCCCATAGACGGCAGCCCACCAGGCTCCCCC
>NW_011447049.1:0-655 GCF_000754665.1 Bison bison bison | reverse complement strand
CAGCTGGGGCTGGTCCCCAGCACATGCCCTCCTCCACGGGATCATCCCAACCGAGAGATCAAACCCGTGTCTCTTGAGTCTCCTGCACTGGCAAGAGGTTCTCTTTACCATTGGCAGTTTCTATTTACCAACAGAACCACCTGGGAAGCCCCTGATCTTGGGTAGTAACCTTTAAGTAAGTTGCTGCTCCCTTTTCTACAAATCTGTTTGTGTCCATAGAAAAACTCTGGGCAGGTCACCCCAGCTTCTGTCTGGCTTTCCACAAAAGGCAGTTCACCTTTTAGGACAATTAAGTCAGCCACAGGGCAGAGATAGTCATCTGGCCTCTAAGTGCTCCTCCCTGCATCAACAGGGATACAGGTTTACATCTAAGACCTAATAAAATCAATTGTTTAACATCAAGATCCCTATATCTGCCACCGTTCATCACTGTCAAATCCAAGCTTTTTCAGTCCCCTTTCCATTTCTGTATTCTCATCCCAGGTCTTGGCTTTCCAAACCCACCTCTGTTTTTCTGAACCCCTGGCCATTTATTTCCACGGTGCCCACCTTACTCCCCCAACCCCTCTGTCCCATACTCACACAAGATCTTAAATGTATTCAGCCCATTTTCAAAGTCTCTGCCTCATCACATCTCTCCTCCCCCAACAACATT
>NW_011447048.1:0-655 GCF_000754665.1 Bison bison bison | reverse complement strand
CATTGGAAAAGACCCTGATGCTGGGAAAGATTGAAGACAGGAGGAGAAGGGGACGACAGAGGATGAGATGGTTGGATGGCATCACCGAATCAATGGACATGAGTTGTGCAAAGTCTGAGAGATAGTGAAGGACAGGGATGCCTGGCGTGCTGCAGTCCATGGGATCGAAAAGGGTTAGACATGACTCGGTGACTGAACAGCAGTAGTCAGCTGCTCATGTTTACTGAGCAATTACAATGAGCCAGTGCCTCATTGGGTATTTTGCCAGTATTTGGACCCAGTCTGACTCCAGAATGAATGTACGCTCTTTTTTTTTAAGTGGTAAAAAGCCTGTAGCATAAAATTTACCATCATAACCATTTCTAAGTGTACAGTTCAGTAGCGTGAAGTACATTCACTTGTTGTGTAGCTATTGCAACTGTACCCATCTCTACAACTTTTTTCATCCTGCAGAACTGAAACTCTGTACCCAGTAAACAAAAGCTCTCAGTTCTCCCATAACTCCAGCCTCTGAGAACCACTCTGCTTTCTGTCTCTCTGAATTTGGCCCTTCTGAGAACCTCGTATGAGTGGAGTCATACGGTATTTGTCCTGTTGTGACTAGCAGATTTCACTTAGTGTCATATCCTCATGGTACATCCATGTTGTATCATGT
>NW_011447047.1:0-655 GCF_000754665.1 Bison bison bison | reverse complement strand
TTTGATTCCTGGGTCAGAAAGTTCCCCTGGAGAAGGGATAGGCTACCCACTTCCAGTATTCTTGGGCTTCCCTGGTGGCTCAGACGGTAAAGAATCCACCTGCAATGTGAGAGACCTGGGTTTAATCCCTGGGTTGGGAAGATCCCCTGGAGGAGGGCATGGAAACCCACTCCAATATTCTTGCCTGGAGAATCCTCATGGATAGAGGAGCCTGGTGGGCTACAGTCCATGGGGTTGCAAAGAGTCAGACACAACTGAGCGACTAAGCACAGCACAGCACACACTGACAGATGAAGGCTGAAGTGCCTGGTGTGTGGAGGACTGCTAGGAGATGCCAGCTGCCTAGCACCTAGAGACCCTGAGAGCCCCCATTCTATAAAAACTGAATTCAGGCACAGCTAACTGATCAAAGAAAGAGGTGAGTTTATTCAGGTCCCGGGGAATTTGCAGCCTCTTCTGGGATTTGAGAATCGTCCATCCTAGCTACCTCTAATGCCAGGGATCCCAGAGAGAGTCCCTAATATCATTCATTTGTCAGTTCCACCCATCTCCAGCCACACTTCCAGCACAGCATATGGCCCCATCGGAAGCCCCATACACACCAACGTCTTCATTCCCCAAGCATGCCAAACTCTGATGCCTCCAGCCTTTACAC
>NW_011447046.1:0-655 GCF_000754665.1 Bison bison bison | reverse complement strand
CTCAAGCCATGAAAAAATGCGAAGGAAACCTAGATGCACATTAACATGTGAAGGAAGACAGTCTGAGAAGACTACATACTATATAATTCCAAAATCATAACATTTTGGAAAAGGCAAAACTATGAAGACAATAAAAAGATCATTGATTGGTTAACAGCCAGGAGAAGAGATAAATAGGTAGAGCTCAGAGATTTTTTGAAGGCAATAAAACCAGTACTCTCTGTGATACCACATGATGGCTGCGTGTCATTATATTTTTGTACAAATCCATGGAATGTATGACATGATTGGATACATGACATGACATAATAAGGATAAAACATAAACTTTAGGTGATTATGATGTGTTAACATAGCTTCATCAACTGTACAAATGTTGATAACAATTTATTGTTGATAATGGGGAAGCTATGAATGTGCGATGGCAAGAGGTATGTGGGAAAACTCTATACCTTCTGCTCAATCTCTATGTAAACCTAAAACTACTCTAAAAAAAATAACATCTATTTCTAAAAAATTATCAGGCATAAGAAGAAGTAGGAAAATCTGGCCCGTAATGAGGAAGTAAATCAGTCAATTGAAAGTGAGCCAAAGACTGACATAGATGTTAGAATGAACAAAGATGTTAAAACAGTATTTATAACTGTATTCCATAT
>NW_011447045.1:0-655 GCF_000754665.1 Bison bison bison | reverse complement strand
TGTCGCTGTCAGCAAGATTTCATTTCCTTCCCCAAGATGAACTCTGTCAAGAATTATTTGCTAAGCACAGCCAGCTCTGCATAGGTCTTACCCAACACCCTCAATCTTAACACCCCTGGAACTCTTGTCTCTTCTCCCAGGATACACCTATGGATTAGTTGCTGGCACTGCATTCATGCATTTGTTTTAATGAGGTCCTATTATGTGTCCAGGTACTTGTTTTTTTGAAGAGCAGACTTTCAACAAGCCTTTTTGTTTTCTTTCCCCACAGTGGGTCTTTGTTGCAGTGTGCAGGCTTCTCTTGTGGTGAGCGGGCTTAGTTGCCCCAAAGCATGTGGGATCTTGGTTCCCCAACCAGGGATTGAACCCATGTCCCTTGCATTTGAAGGCAGATTCTTAATCACTGGACCACCAGGGAAGTTCCCACGTACTCTTCTAAGCTAAGGATATGATAATGGACAAGGACACGAAATGCTTATTGCTGTGGAGCTTGTATCCCAGTGAACAGTAAGAATGGGGTGGTTGGGACTTCCTGGCGGTCCAGTAGGACTCCTCACTTTCACTGCTGAGGGTCTGGGTCCAGTCCTTGGTTGGGGAACTGGTATCCTGTAAGCTAATGTGGGACAGCCAAAAAAAAAAAAAAAGGGGGGAGGGG
>NW_011447044.1:0-655 GCF_000754665.1 Bison bison bison | reverse complement strand
TATTTGGGGAAGGTGGATACTGCAGGAAGTGACAGCAGAACTGTGCTTCCTGCAGAGACCATGGAGTAGGAATTCTCCTTCCTAAGGGTAATCATTGTTATCTCCTAAACAGCTAATATATGTCGGACACCAAACTTGTTACTTTTAATGTTACCTCACTTAATCCTCACAGTAACCTTGTGAGGTTTATTCATCCAGTTTTTCAGATGAGGAAAGAACTTCACAGATTTTGTGACTTGCTCAGGGGAAGCAGTTAGTAAACACCGGAGCAGTAATTTGAACCCACATCTATCCCAACTCCAGAGCCAGTGCTCATGACACTAGATTTTTGTAGCATTTTCACCTCACAACCCTTTGAGGTAGGCAAAAGAGATTATATTGTTATCCCCATTTCATAAGTAAGAAAACTGAGGTCCAGAGAGGGAAGTGACATGCCTGGGGTCTTTCAGAAAACCAGGGGTTTTCACCAGGGGTGAAAACCAGGTGAAGGATTTACCATACACCTCCTGCCTTCTAGGCCAGGGCTCTAATTTGGAGAAACCACTCTTTGCCGGGGTCCAGCCCCGGTGGATCCAGGGAATTCGAAGCTGGGACGGCGTCAGCGAGGATCAGGAAACTGCTTAATTAAACGTTAATTAAGGATATAAAGAGTAAT
>NW_011447043.1:0-656 GCF_000754665.1 Bison bison bison | reverse complement strand
GCGACCCCATGAATCGCAGCACGCCAGGCCTCCCTGTCCATCACCCACTCCCGGAGTTCACTCAGACTCCTGTCCATTGAGTCAGTGATGCCATCCAGCCATCACATCCTCTGTTGTCCCCTTCTCCTCCTGCTCCCAATCCCTCCCAGCATCAGATATAGAACCCAATAAATAATGGAGGAAGAGGTAAAGTAAAAACTTAGAGTTGGTGCACTAGTTTTAACAAAAAGTTAAATTTCAATATGGAATTAAAATCTCAGTGAGCTCACTGTGATAAGGAACTGGTTGCGGGGTTAATGGGAGCAGCTAGGAGAGAAAGAAGTGAAATTATTCACAAAGTGTATATACTGCCGGACTGCAAGAACAGACCGTTTTTAACAAAACATCCTATTATAACTGCCATATTCTATAAAAATAACTCAAATATGTATTTTTTAATAAATTGCTCAGATTCACTAAATAGTTGGACTAGTAAACCAGTGTTGCTTTTTATTAAGCTAATGAACGTGTTTATAAAGTTTGTCATTGAGTTAACTCAAGGCCAGAAGCAAGGTGAGGAGTACAACTAAGATACTGATTTCAATTGTCACATATACTTTTCAGTAAATCAGATCATACTAGGTGGAGAGCTACCTGAGATGGTAGAGAAATCGTAT
>NW_011447042.1:0-656 GCF_000754665.1 Bison bison bison | reverse complement strand
TGGGTCAGCCTTGGGCAAACCAGCCCTCTCCCCATTGGCTGGTTTGCCCAAGGCTGACCCACCTCCTCTGTTCATGGCTTAGCCCCATCCGGCTGTCACCATCCGAGAGCAGATGCTCACTTAATCCCTGGGATTAGCTCCAGATCATGGAGTATAATCAGCAGTCGGCCAAGGCGCATGCACACTCTTGCATATCCAGTTTCCTAAATGCAATGCTTATACCTAGTTCTATCCCCAGATTTTGCTCTGTAATACACAAATGAAGCAAAAAGCTGAGACAAGCCTGCCAAAGTTCTAGCCATCATAACTGACAAAGGAGATACTGTCTTGTTATTTGGAAAATGTTTTGAAATCCTTAAATGAGTGATTGAATATGCATGTCTGTGTGTGAGAGAAAGAGAGGGATAAAGAGAGACAGACGGAAGAGGGGAAGGAGAAATTGTTCTAAACCTAATAGTGCAATATACTCAAATTTGATGCATGAAATATACAAATCTATACACACATTCATACTATCTTTGAGTAGGAAAAGAAATACCTAGCCTTCTAATGATCAATAAAGCAAAAGAGCTAGAGACCATTAGATGCACTGCTGCTGCTAAGTCGCTTCAGTCGTGTCCGACTCTGTGTGACCCCATAGACGGCAGCCCACCAGG
>NW_011447041.1:0-656 GCF_000754665.1 Bison bison bison | reverse complement strand
AGTGATAGATGGTATTTATGAATTGTTCATTATTTTCTTAACTGTAATATTAGCACTGTGGTCATATGAGGAAAACAAAGGAAAACATTTTCCTTCCTTCTGTCCTTCCTTTGAGACGCATATTAAAGTAAAAAGGACATAATATCTGAGATTTGCTTTACAGAAAACTTGAAACCCCTCAAAAAAAGTTTGGGGGGTACCTGATCAAACAAGAATGTCAGGGCATTGGTTGTTGGGTCTGAGTAAGTCTGGAGTAGTTACTTGTAGTCTCTGCTTTTACATAATTTGGAAATTTTCCCAACAACAAAACAGGTTTTGGGAAGTTCCCTAGTAGTCCAGTGGTTAAGTCTTTGTACCTCTATTGCAGAGGTTTGTAGTTACTTGTAGTCTCTGCTTTTACATAATTTGGAAATTTTCCCAACAACAAAACAGGTTTTGGGAAGTTCCCTAGTAGTCCAGTGGTTAAGTCTTTGTACCTCTATTGCAGAGGTTTGTAGTTACTTGTAGTCTCTGCTTTTACATAATTTGGAAATTTTCCCAACAACAAAACAGGTTTTGGGAAGTTCCCTAGTAGTCCAGTGGTTAAGTCTTTGTACCTCTATTGCAGAGGTTTGTAGTTACTTGTAGTCTCTGCTTTTACATAATTTGGAAATTTT
>NW_011447040.1:0-656 GCF_000754665.1 Bison bison bison | reverse complement strand
GTAGCCCGCCAGGCTCCTCTGTCCATGGGATTCTCCAGACAAGAATACTGGAGTGGGTTGCCATTTCCTCCTCCAGGGGATCTTCCCGACCCAGGGATAAAACCCTCCCTGTCTCTTATGTCTTCTGCATTGGTGGGCGGGTTCCTTCCCAATCCTCTTGATCTTAGGGCTTATTGAGTAACTACCTATGTGATTGCCCCCTGCCCCAGTCACTGGTTTCCCTGGTGACTGATGAGCTAACCTGATGTTAGTTATGTCAGTTCCCCCTGTAAATGGTAGCCTTCTTATTCCTCGAGTAGAGGAGATTTCTGCTGTGTCCTGCCTTCTGCCCATGGTAGAGTGTTTCTCCAGGATTTTTTGCTTCTGATTTGCAAGATTAAGCTATCCAACAAATCATTGGTGTCTCTGTCACTGTCTCTAGGCATTTTCTTTAGTCTCCCAGCTGGATAGTTACAAGGCTTACAGGCCTGCTGGGTGCAGCCCAACATTAGTACAATGAAGTCTAAAGTTATATACACATTATGATGGACTTCTCAGGTGGCTCAGTGGATAAAGAATCCACATGCAATGCAGGCGATGTAAGAGACCTGGGTTTGATCCCTGAGTTGGGAAGATCCCCTGGAGAAGGAAATGGCAACCCACCCCAGTTTTCTTGC
>NW_011447039.1:0-656 GCF_000754665.1 Bison bison bison | reverse complement strand
TGTAAATTAGAATGACAAAAGACAGATTAGTCGGAGAAAAATAAACACAAGTTTATTAACATGTACATCATGCATGCACTTAGGAGTACCCAGTGATGAGTAACTCGAAGGGGTGGCTGAAACTTAGACTTCTATGGCATCTTAACAAAAGAACAATAAATTATTAGAGAAGGGACAGGCATAGGAACAGGACTTTCAGCTTCATGGGAAACCAAACGGTGGAAAGACAAATACATGGGGAAACTAACAGATGAGAGCTAGTCTTGGGCAAGGTTTGTTATGTAGGTTCCCTCTCTCTCAGCGGATAAGCGTCTAAAGTTGCCTAAGTGACTAACTTCTCTCTTCCTTGTAGAAGAGGGTCAGGAGTACCTTTACAAATCTATATCCTGCCTTTAGGCAAACAGAGGGAGAACAGAGAGCTTTTCTTATATCTGCTTCTTCATAAATGCCTTCAGCTCAAAATAAACCTTATGCCAAAGCAGTATATTTTGGGGTGGCACATTCTAGTGCAGTGGTGTGAGTTGCTCAGTCTTGTCTGACTCTTTGCAATCCCACGGACTATAACCCTCCAGTCTCATCTATGAGCCCTACTGCTGCTGCTGCTGCTGCTGCTGCTAAGTCACTTCAGTCGTGTCCGACTCTGTGCGACCCCATAG
>NW_011447038.1:0-656 GCF_000754665.1 Bison bison bison | reverse complement strand
CTCCTCCTACTCTCACAGTCTATCTCAGCATCAGGGTCTTTTCCAATCAGTCAGCTCTTTCCAATCAATGTCACAAAGTTAATTTAATAAAGAATTTTGGAAATTCTGATGCCTTTTATAAAAAACTAGGTTTTTAACTGGTTGGTTTACACTGAGTTCTCATTATACCCTTGATTTAGCTGGTGCAAAAACAGGGCTGATTTCTCCCAAAACATCAGCAGATCCTAGAGAGTCATGGACTGATGCTACATTTGAGTTCAAAAGGCAAAACACAGAATTTACAGAAAAAATTCAAATGTATGAAATTAGTAATATCTACAAAAACTAAAATTCCTGGCTTCTAAACTGTATGACTTTGAATAGTTTTAGTTATCTTAGAACTCTTTTTTATTCATTTCCCAAACAGTTGGGAGTTGAAACAGGGGTTAGCAATATGGAGAAAGAAGACTAGAAAAGAAACTTTTACTTTAGTATCAATGAAGCCTTCTCTGGTGGCTCAGTCAGTAAAGAATCCACCTGCAGTGCAGGAGACCCAGGTTCAGTCCCTGGATTGGGAAGATGAACTGGTGAAGGAAACAGCAACCCACACCAGCATTCTTGACTGGAGAATCCCATGGACAGAGGAGTCTGACGGTGCCATGGTGCCGCAAGAGGTG
>NW_011447037.1:0-656 GCF_000754665.1 Bison bison bison | reverse complement strand
TGTAGATTTATAACAGTGTACTGTAAAGGTTATGCCCTGCGTAGATGACTGTCCTGTAAAGACTGTGTCCTGTGATGTAGATTGTACTGTAAATGCTGTGTCCTCAGAGTTAAAGTGTAATCACGTGGGTGGGCTGTGAATGCTGCAAGAAAACACTCTCTTTGAAGGGGCGGGCCCGGTGCCTGTAGAGGGTTTTGTGAGTAAAACATGAAGACCCTGAATGGAGCCTGAGCTGGCAGGGGTCCCTTCCACATTATGCGGATGCAAATGTGGGCTGATTTGTACAAAGGTAATACTGCAAAGGCTGCTCTGTGATGTAGATTTAATAGAACGATGTACTGTAAAGGCTGTGTCCTGTGATATAGATTTAGCAGAACGGTGTACTCTATAGACTGTGTCCTGTGATGTATGTTTAGAACAGTGTACTGTAAAGGCTGTGTCCTGTGATGTAGATTTAATCAAACCGTGTACTCTAAAGGCTGTGTCCTGTGATGTGGATTTAATAGAAGAGTGTATAAAGGCTGTGTCCTGTGATGTGCTACTAACCTCTGATTCTCTTGCAGACTTAGAGCAGTGTGAAAGCATTTGGAATCATATGGGTGTGCTGTTAATGCCACAAAAATCCCCTCCTTGAAGAGGTGGGCCCAGTGCCTGTC
>NW_011447036.1:0-656 GCF_000754665.1 Bison bison bison | reverse complement strand
GGAATGGCTACCCGCTCCAGTATTCTTGCCTGGAGAATTCCATGCACAGAGGAACCTGGCGGGCTACAGTTCATGGGGTCGCAAAGAGTTGGACACGACTGAGTGACTAACACTTACAGTTCAGGAGCAGTCTGGCTGGTGTTGCTTTTAGTGGGGTCATGTTTCAGTTTCAAAGTGTGAATAACTTTTACTACATATCAAGAACAATTGGATTTTAGAATGTCTATTGTGAGCTAGGTTTTTCCCTATCCAGGAATGCTTGACTTAAGCTAGACCTAAGCATGCTCCCCAAATGGGAGCATGGCCCAGGTGGAGCAGGGGGAGACTAGCCCCATTTGCTACAGTTCATTTGGTTTAAGGTAATCTGAAGACTGCCCTCCAGGATCAAAACAAAAGCAAAGTTAGGCAGTTCATGCCAACAAGTCATCAGCCCCAGGGGTCAGGAAATGAGGAAGCTCACTAGTATAAAGCAACAGGGAAAAGGCAGAACCATATGAGGAACCCAGCGTGGGAACCACTTTGTAGAAGCTTTTTACAGGCAACATATCAACCCACTCCAGTACTCTTGCCTAGAGAATTTCATGGACAGAGAAGCCTGGTGGGCTACAGTCCATAGGGTCGCAAAGAGTTGGACACAACGGAAGCAATTTAGCATG
>NW_011447035.1:0-656 GCF_000754665.1 Bison bison bison | reverse complement strand
GCATGCCCTAGAGTCTGTGCTCTGCAATAAGAGAAGGAACTGCAGTAATAAACCTGTGTACCACAACTACAGAAAGCTCACTTGCAGCAACAAATACCCAGCACAGCCAAAAATAAATAAATAAATACAAATTTAAAAACAATTGCCTGGAATATATTTTACAATTCTTTTACTATTTAACCTTTCTGTATTCTTTGGTTTTCTGTCTCTTTTGTAAACATGATATAGCTAAATTTTTTTCAGAATATGAGAATGTATCAGTTAAACTGCAGCAAACTTCAGGCTTGTTTACCTTATTCCAGTTTTCTTTTTTTATAGCACTTGTTAATATTTTAACATACTATATAACATACTTATCCAGTATATTGTATTGCTTCTTTTCCTCAGTTAGAATGTTAGTTTCTGAGAATGGGAATTTTTGTCTATTTTACTCACTTATGTCCCAAGTGTTTACAATACAGCCTGGCATAAAGTTTTATGCACTCTATGAATATCTGATAAGTAAATGACTATTTCTCTTTTAACTGCTAAGTTTAATGCACTTTCATTTCTTGTGATTACTATTATATTCAGATTCATTTCTACAATATTATTTTTATTTTTTTATTTTTTTATTTATTTTTTTTTTCTCTAATTTTATTTTATTTTTAAACTTT
>NW_011447034.1:0-656 GCF_000754665.1 Bison bison bison | reverse complement strand
CAATGGACATGAGTTTGGGTAAACTCAGGGAGTTGGTGATGGACAGGGAGGCCTGGCGTGCTGCTATTCATGGGGTTGCAAAGAGTCGGACACGACTGAGCGACTGAACTGAACTGAACTGAGGAAGGGTAACACTAATAGTGTTGCTCATATTTATTGTTTTAATACATGTCTGGTGGTACACAATTTATTTATTCCTCATAGCAAAGCTATATATTAAATAACCAAATAGTGAAAGATATATTATTATACCATTGAAGACACTGAGATATGAATTTGTCAAATGAGTGAACTTAAATCACAAAGCTCATAGTGAATCTGGAATCAAATTCAGATTGTCCTGACTCAAGGATCACATTTTTAATTAGTTTGATACACTGTCTTTCATAATTAAAGTTTTGATATATAGGTGATGTTGATGCCCATTTTTTCTCTGATTTTCCGTAATGTAGTTATAATAACAATAATAATGAATTAATAATTGCTTTTTCCACCCTTAAGTCAATATTTAGTTTTACTTTATCTCTCCAAATAAAGTTTCATTATTAAATAAATATTTGACATATATACACTGTTAATGGGGCTTCCTGGGTTGAGCTAGTGGTAAAGAACTCAGCTTCCAAGGCAGGAAATATAAGAGACGCAGATTTGATTTT
>NW_011447033.1:0-656 GCF_000754665.1 Bison bison bison | reverse complement strand
ATCCCTATCAAACTACCAACAGTATTCTTCACAGAGCTAGAACAAATAATTTCACAATTTGTATGGAAACACAGCTTCATGTGTTTTTGTTTTTCCTGTTCAGTCATCGCACACAGCTCTTCCCCAGATTTCTTTGTTACTAGTTCTCCAATTATCTTCAGTATAAGTCCCTGATACTGCCAAGCCCATAAATCAACATATTATTGCAAATTTGGCCATTTCTGGCCATTTCTCTTTCAAAGTAAAGTAAACCACTAGAGTAAACCAGGCTCAAGTCTTCTCTTCCCCTGTTAAGTTATATAGAGAACACTCCCTGAGATACTATCTCAGGGAGTCAGCAAGATTTTTAATAAAAAATGGCAAAGGTGTTATACAAGAATTTCTTAAATCATAGCAAAGGTATCTAATATTTCCTAGTGAGTATAGCAGAAGAATAAAAGATCCTTCAGATAGAACTATAAGCAAAGTTTTCATGGAAGGGGAGTAGTTTAAGAATGCGAAGAGCTAAATGGGGTATCAACAAACATACTAAAGCAGATGTGTGTGTGTGTGTGTGTGCATGTGCGTGTGTGTGTGTGTGTGTGTGAGTCTGTGTGTGTTAGTCACTCAGTCACGTCTGACTCTTTGTGACCCCATGGACTGTAGCCCTCCAGGCT
>NW_011447032.1:0-656 GCF_000754665.1 Bison bison bison | reverse complement strand
TGACAAAATTTACTGACATTTTGTCAATGTATCTTTTTATCTTTGCTCCTTGTATCCATTGCTATATTCATATATTATTTTCCTTTATATTAAATTTGTCTGTAAGTTTTTCACAGGGATTAAAAAAGGAAACATTTTCAAGACACTAGAGAGAATAGATAGATTTTATACAATTGAATGACAGTTCTGCTGACAGCAACTTTTCATACACATTAATAGGAACCAAAATATAATAGACTGATCTATTTAAAGTCTTAAAGAAAATAGTTGTCAAGCTAGAATTCCATACCAAAGTAGACAATTATAATGAAGACAGAATAAATTTCAAACCTAATGAGAACATATTACTAACAATTCTTCCCTGTACCTATTCAATATCAGAGAAAATAAAACTAGAATGAAAGATTGTGCAAAAAGCACTAGTGAAAAAGAATCTAATAGTAGTTGTTTCTTTTTTTATTTAAGTTACCCTGCTAGTGACTCAATGTGTTTTTCTATATGAACACGAATACCTTTCCTTAATTGTAGAAAAATCTAAGCCATTGCATTTGTGTTCTCTTTTTTTGGTACCTAATTCACAATTTAAATCCTCCAAACAGTTTTTTTTTGTTTTTTTTTTTAATTGTATTTTAATGGTGCATACTTCTGAGCACCTG
>NW_011447031.1:0-656 GCF_000754665.1 Bison bison bison | reverse complement strand
CACCCATACATACATTATAACCCTGCCATAAACAATATCTGACCTTGAAAAATATCCACAGCCTCTCAGACCTGTAGCTTCCCTGAAGACATTTGAGTTCAATGATCCCTAAGTTACTTAGAGTTTTTAAATCCTGTGATATAACAGTTACTCTGATACTATGCTGATTAACAAACACTGATGACTCCTTTTGAATCTGCCTTCTTTAATGAATCCGATAATTTTCAGACAACGTGTAATAATTCTTCACTTTTTGTTCCTGGTTATCAAAAGCATTCTGCTTGGTTATGGAGTATTTCTGGTAGCAGCTGCATTTCAGCAGCTCCGTTGGGTGTTTTTGGTTTTGCCTGTTTGCTCAGCAGTTGTGAGTGTCTCTGGTGTCACCTCGCTCACATTATGAGGCCTGAAAAACACCGTTGGAAAGAGGAAGACACCTGGACCTCCTGAAGGCGGGACAGGGCCAGCGAGTGTCTATAATTGCCTGCACGAAGATACCAATTTCCCTGCAGCTGAAGTAAAATTAAGTGCAGAAAATAAGAGTCATAGGTTATTTTCCTCTCAAAGGTTATGATGAGATAAACATGATTTCCCAGGTTTTCATGAAAAGGTGATTTGAATATTGGGCCTGGAGTTCCAAGTTCAAACTACTTGTGTAT
>NW_011447030.1:0-656 GCF_000754665.1 Bison bison bison | reverse complement strand
TTTTTTTTTTTTTTTTTTGGAATATTTTTTTAAAGCAGAAGAACAAAATGAGTGCTTTACACATGTTTGGGGAACTACCTTAACAGTTTGCATTTTCCTTTGTCTCACAGTAAACCCTGGAGGATGGGCCCCAGCCTCAGTGTTACGGGCAGTGGCAAAGCGAGAATATCCAAAGTTTCTAAAGCGTTTTACTTCTTACGTACAAGAAAAAACTGCAGGAAAACCTATTTTGTTCTAGTATTAACAGGTACTGGAAAATGTATTTTATCCTTTTTTTAAACTTTATTTGATTAACATGGCTCTTGCAGACATAATAAGTAAGTACAATTTCCCTTATTTTTCCCTTCCCAGAAAATAGTTTTAGGTTTTTGTATATTCTTCCAGGCTTATATGTATGTACTGACATATATCTTTGATTTTTTTCCCCAAAGTATTGTCTTGCAGCTTGCTTTTTCTATTTAATATATCTTGACTATTAGTACATAGAAAGATATATAAAACTATATCATTCTTTTAACATCTGTTGTATAAATGTTGTAAAATTTATTAAGCACTGGCCCATGTTAATGTCTGGCTGGTTCCATATTTTTATTGTCAAATGATGCTGCACTGAATATCTTTGTGCTAGGCACTGAAATCTTTTTTTTTTTTTTTTT
>NW_011447029.1:0-656 GCF_000754665.1 Bison bison bison | reverse complement strand
CTTTAGCATTGCCCTTCTTTGGGACTGAAATGAAAACTGACCTTCTTCAGTCCTGTGGCCATTGCTGAGTTTTCCATATTTGCTGGCATATTGAGTGTAGCACTTTAACAGTATCATCTTTTAGGATGATGAAATAGCTCAGCTGAATTCCATCACCTCCACTAGCTGCCAAGCAGAGGCGGTACTGACTGCCTCAATATGGAATGTCTTATCTTCTCAGAAGGATCTTGGTGAGAAATGAATCTAAATCTAAGGATAAGCTGGTTCAATGATGGGTAATCATCAGAATTCAGGCCTGAGATTGTAGTTCCTTTAGAGGATGTGCCCCAAGCCTCAGATTCTTGCAGGTGGCTGTGCAGAAAGGGCAATTTACTCAACCCTTAGAGCCAGTATTCCACTTGGTAGTCATACTTGAATTTGTTCCATGTGATGTAGAAAAATGGAAAATAACCTTCTGAAACAAACTAGTGGAAGATCAAGTTACCCAGGGAATGAAAAATTAGTTTAAGCCCTACCAACTGCAGTGTGTATATATTCATTGTCATCATTTTAATCTTCTATTTGGTTTATTTTTTATATTAAAGTCATGATAACTAGATAGGATGAACCGGGATAAAATATTTTTTAGAATCAAATTACTCTGTCAGTTTCTTCTT
>NW_011447028.1:0-656 GCF_000754665.1 Bison bison bison | reverse complement strand
TCAGTTCTAATGAGGTGGATGAAACTGGAGCCTATTATACAGAGTGAAGTAAGTCAGAAAGAGAAATACAAATACCATATATTAATGCATGTATATGGAATTTAGAAAGACGGTAATGATGACCCTACATGCAGGGAAGCAAATGAGACACTGATATAAAGAACAGACTTTTGTACTCTGTGGGAGAAGGAGACAGTGGGATGATTTGAGAGAATAGCATTGAAACATGTTCATGACCATATGTAGAATAGATGACCAGTGAAAGTTCGATACATGAAGCAGGGCCCCAAAGCCAGTGCTTTGGGACAACTCAGAGGGGTAGTGTAGGGAGGGAGATACACATGTATACCCATGGCTGATTCATGTTGATGTATGGCAAAAACCATCACAATATTGTAATTATCCTCCAAATAAAATATCAATTAATTTTTAAAAAAAAGATGATTATATATATGTGTGTATGTGTATATATATATATATGCATATTTTAAAATGTGGGTTTCCCAGGTGGCTCAGTGGTAAAGAATCTTCCTGTAAATGCAGGAGACATGAGTTTGATCCCTGGGTCGGGAACATCTCTTGGAGGAAGAAATGGCAGCCAACTCCAGTATTCTTGCCTGGAGAATCCCTGAAGACTTAACGAGCCACCTCTGAAG
>NW_011447027.1:0-656 GCF_000754665.1 Bison bison bison | reverse complement strand
CCAGACTCTCCCAGTAGGACTTGCAAACCCATGTTTTCCCCCAAGTATCTTCAAATCAGGCCTGCGTGCTGGACCTCTCTGAGGTGGTGACTCCCCTCCCCCTGCATCTGGGCTGGTTTTGTGATTTGCTTTGAACCATCTTTGTGATGGAGGTCTGTGACTTTTGGATGCTGGCTTAAGGGGTGTTCTATCTTCCGTTTTTGTTCTCTATACTAATTTGCCAGGCTGCTATATAATAAAACACCACAGGCTGGGTGGCTTAAACAGCAGAAGCTTGCTCATAGTTTTGCAAGCTGAAGTCCGAGATAAGGTGTCAGCAGGTTGGGTTTCTCCCGAGGCCTCCCTCCTTGGCTTGCAGATGACTGTCTCTTGCTGTGTCCTCATGTGACTTTTTCTTGTGTAGGTGCCCATTCTTGGTGGCCCTGCCCCTCATATAAGGACACCAGTCATGTTGGATTAGCGCCCACTATGTGACCTAACTTAACTTTGATTTTAATATCTTTAAAGGGGCTTCCCCAGTGCCTCAGTGGTAAAAAATCTGCTTGCAATGCAGGAGACATGGGTTCGATCCCTGGGTTGGGAAGATCCCCTGGAGAAGGGAATGGCAACCCATTCCAGTATTCTTGCCCAGAGAATCCCATGGACAGCAGAGCCTG
>NW_011447026.1:0-656 GCF_000754665.1 Bison bison bison | reverse complement strand
TTCCTTTTTATGGCTGAGTAATATTCCATTGTGTATATGTACCACAACTTCTTTATCCATTCATCTGTTGATGGACATGTAGGTTACTTCCATGTTTTAACTATTGTAAATAGTGCTGTAATGAACACTGGGATACATGTCTTTTCCCCTTTTGGTTTCCTCAGGATATATGCCTAGGCATGGGATTGCTGGGTCATATGGTGATTACTTTTGTATCTTCTGTCACAGGTGGAACATTAACATCTCCATTTCTTTACCTGGTAGCTTGCCAGATCATGAGAACTAAATGCTATCGCCCTGTTTCAAAATATTCTGAAAACAAAAATAAATTAATTTTTACTTTGCAAATATTCATATCTTTACTGTATTTTGCAAATATTTTTGACCAAACTTTTTAAAAATATTATAAAAATTAGTTGTAATTAAAGAATTTCTTCATGAGAATGAAAGAGGAGAGTGAAAAAGCTAGCTTAAAGCTCAACATTCAAAATACTAAGGTCGTGGTGTCTAGTCCCATCACTTCATGGCAAATAGATGGGGAAAAAATAGAAACAGATTTTATTTTCTTAGGCTCCAAAATCATTGAAGACAATGACTGCAGCCACAAAATTAAAAGATAATTTCTCCTTGGAATAAAAGCTATGATAAACCTAGAC
>NW_011447025.1:0-656 GCF_000754665.1 Bison bison bison | reverse complement strand
GGACAGAGGAGCCTGGTGGACTGCAATCCAGGGGTTCGCAAAGAGGCAGACATGAGTGAGCATACACACACAGGATGCACATATGTGGCAAAATTCTGATGTGGAAGCCAGCATGGATCCTCCAAACCGAACTGCCTGTCACTGCGTTTTGGGTGTAATGATTTGTGTATCGATAAATTTTGGCTTCAGTCTGTCACTCTCAGTTCCTCCCTTAATTTCAGCCTGGCATCTATGGTTCTTTTCAAATCTATTTGCAAGTGATGTGCAAAGTCCTTGAATACGGTTGAACCTCCAGAGAGGACAGTCTTCTTGTAGAGAAGACGTCTGACATCAGTAGGACAATTGTCAATGCCTTCATCTACAACTTCTGAGATAAGTTGAGTAAAGCCTGAATTAGCACACTCTAGATGAAAAGAAAATTTAGGCCCTAAGACTCCCTCAGTAACCAACACCTGGACTTCTCTAGTGGTCAAGTGGTTAAGAATCTGCCTACCAATGCAGGGGACATGGGTTTGATCCCTGGTCCTGGAAGATTCCATAAGCTGTGAGGCAGCTAAGCCTGAGTGCCACAATTACTGAAGCCCATTCGCCTGGAGCCCATGCTCCACAACAAGGGAAGCCACCATAATGAGAAGTCCAGGTGTTGGTTACTGAGG
>NW_011447024.1:0-656 GCF_000754665.1 Bison bison bison | reverse complement strand
TCCCTTTCATTCTGAAGGATGCTTTTGCTATATAGAATTTAGGACAACAGTTCTTTTTTTTTTTTTTTTTAGGTCTTGAAAAAAATTTTGTCATTTACTTCTGAACGTCATGGTTTCTGATGAGAAATCTGCTGTTATTTGAATTGTTTTCCCCTATAGATAAGGTTTTTGTTTGTTTGTTTTATTTTTAGTTTTCAAAACTTTAGCTATAACACACATTTATTTGGGTTTCTCCTGTTTGAGTGCTCACCTTCTTGCATTTGCAATCTTCTCTTCCAAATCTGGGACATTTTCAGCTGTTATTTCCTCAAGTACAGCTCTATTGCCTTTTTCCTTCCCCGTCTCCCAGTGACGACCAATGTTGGATCTCCGAGGCACTGCCCATTTCTTTTCAGTCTGTTTTCTCTCTCTTGTTCAGATTAGGTCTTTCTGTTGTCCTGTCCTCAAGCTTACTCAGTCTTTCTTCTTTTCATTCCATTCTGCTGTGAGCACCCCCATTGAGTTTTTTTATTTTGATTATTGTATTTTTCAGTTGTGAAACTTCCATTTAATTCTTCTTTCATCTTCAGTCTCTGTACTGAGACTTTCTAGGTTTGTTATTTGTGCCAAGCATATTCTTTATTGCTCATGGAAGCGTTTTTATGGTGGCTGCTTTA
>NW_011447023.1:0-656 GCF_000754665.1 Bison bison bison | reverse complement strand
TCAAAGAAATTGTCATCAGTCTAAACTCTTAATTTTATCTATTTCCCAATAACTTCAAATGTACCCATCTAAATGGATATTTATCATCAAATGAGAAGGTCTTCGTCTTATGTTAGAATTGAAGTACATTTGTAATTACACACATATTGCTCCCTGTCTCTCATGCATAAATGTTCCTCTCCTCTTTTCCAGGAACACATTTGTAGCCCTCATCTTAGGCTCCATTTTCCCCTCTCACTTTACCTAGGAAGCCAGGCTCCCTCAGCCCTATGGTTTCTGTATTTATTTAGGGGTTTACCAGATCACTGTGGCTTTTGATCTCTTTGAAACAAATGATGGGTTTTCCTTAGTGTTTGATTTAGAGAAGAGGCTGATTATTATCAGTCCATGAGTTTTTCTTCCTTCTAGAACACGTTCCTGCAGGTCCATGTGGTTCTGTTTTAGGGAACCACAAATCAGGGCCATTATAGACATCACCCTTTCTTTCCACCATTTTCTTGCTGGAGACCTGTCATCCTCCACAGACTGGGCCAATACCCCCACCAGAATCCTGGTTCTACTCAGGGAACATGGGTGAGGAGTCTCTAAATCCAGGATAATTGTATTTCCCCAGCAGCACCTCACTCAGAAGGGAGAGATCACATGGAGCCACCCCC
>NW_011447022.1:0-656 GCF_000754665.1 Bison bison bison | reverse complement strand
TTCCTTCTCCAGGGGATCTTCCCAACCCAGGGATCAAACCCAGGTCTCCTGCATTGTAGGCAGATGCTTTTACCATCTGAGCCACCAGAAAATCAACATAACTAGATATCAAAAGCAGCAGCTATTAAGCCCAGAGCTGCTAGTTGATATTTAGGGATATCAAGTCACATTTCCTACACTCTAAAAATACAGTAAACTCTTTGGTTTACTGTATTAATAAGGGTGAATCAGTAATCATATCAGAAATCAGAACTAACATGTTCCCTGGCTGCTACTCCTAGGCAAAGAGCAACATAACTAATGTCACTAGGCTTAATTAAATTTATTCCTTCTAGGAATGATATTTCTAGGTTAAGGCTGAGGACAGTGTAAGACTGTATGTATGTGGCAATGTTTAGGGGGCAGGTAGGGAGTTGGAGAGTAGCTTAATTTCTTTTTATGAGGCCCTTAGAGAGGCAACTATTAAAATGTTCTCATACTCTATTTTCTGATGAGCAAATACAGTAATCATCCGGAAGGCTCTTTAAAAGAAAAATAAGGAGACTCTCAGTAATCTCCTCTTGTCAGACTTTGCACACCAAAAATGTATCAGGGGAAGCTGAAAGGCCAACTCATGAAAATAAAATAGAATGACTTGAGGTGATTCAGGGAGAAGG
>NW_011447021.1:0-656 GCF_000754665.1 Bison bison bison | reverse complement strand
TGGTCCTTGGTAGAAAAGTAGTGCAAAGAGGATAGTGGAGAAGCTCTTCCATGCTATATTATAGAATGAGTTGTCCACTATAACAGTTAGCCAATAGGCTGGCTCAAGGAAATGGCCAAATATCACAGTCTAACTAATGGTCACATTCTTGGATAGGGCAGTAGAAATGGAAGCATTGTTTTTCCTTTTTTTTTATTGAAAAACAAAGGTAAATGGGTGTGGAGATTCTCCAGGAGGGGGAGCCCTCGTTCCTTGTTCCCAGTCAGCTATGTGTGTTTGCATCATCTGTGACTAAGTCACAACAAAGCCAGTAGAACAAACACCATCATTGCTATAAGTCAATTTAAACAGAATTGTCACAGTCCCCATTTGGTATTATCACTCTATCCCATACAGTTTACCCTTCACCTTTGTGGAATTCAGTTTTATAGGAGAATTTATAATTCCTGTCAGGGTTTATAATGTGGGCCCAGCAAATGTTCTGTCTATCCTTTTAGTAAGATACAGGCTTAACTTCTATTTTAGTTTCAACTTAGCAGGAAAATGTAAAATGGAATTAGGAACATGTGAATCTTTTGGTTAACTGTGTTTTCTCCTTAGCTGCTTTCTTTCCCATTAGTTTTCCAAGTCCCTTTTTTTTTTTTTTTTAAAAAACG
>NW_011447020.1:0-656 GCF_000754665.1 Bison bison bison | reverse complement strand
ATCTGCATACATGTTGCTCTCCTGCCATGACATACACCCTAAATGTTTGCCTGAATTGGGAAATAGTTTTAGAGAGATGAGAGAGGACTGTGTTCACATTTTACATCTCATTAGGTTAAAATAATCCTTAATATTATATTTTATAAAAAGTTACTTTTGTCATTTTGGAAAGTCTTGGAGTTTATCTTCTTTATCATTTCAGAAAGAGTTCTCTATTTTAATTCTTTATTTTCTTTATCAGTCTTGAGGGAGAGAGGTCCCCTTTTGTTTTTATATTTGGCAAAGAAATATCAACATGAGATTTAGAATATGTTGAAATCACTGTTAAACGAAATATATAGAACTGCATTAGTTAGATATTATCAGACAGGCTTCTGTAATAGACGAGAAATAACAGTGGTACATAGAAGAATTTTGGAGGACGCAATCCATAAGAGATACAGAAGTACTAGCATGTTACCTAGGTACTTTTGATATGTCTGCTCCAAAATACCTACTTGAGACTCATGATCTCTATATTCCTAAAAGAAAGAAACGTAGTAAAGATAGGGAATCAAGACAGGTGCTTCTCACAAGTAGGGTATGCAGAAGTGCCAAGTCACTTCATTGTGTCTGATTCTGTGCAGCCCCCTGACTGTAGCCCTCCAGGCCCCTCT
>NW_011447019.1:0-656 GCF_000754665.1 Bison bison bison | reverse complement strand
CATGTCTTCTGCACTGGCAAGCGTGTTCTTTACCCCTAGTGCCACCTGTGAAGCCTATATATATATATATACATTACATACACATACACACATATGTATTTTTTCTTTTTATTCACCCCTCCTCACCCCCTATATGTATATATTTTAAGGCTAATTTAAAGGAAAACTTTTGCAGACATAGCCAAAAGTGGGAAGAGTTTACACAAAACTCTGCATTAATGTAAGAGTAGAGGGAATTCCCTGGCAATTCAGTGGTTAGAACTCTTGAGCATTCACTGCCGAGGTCGTGGGTTCAATCCCTGGTAGGAGAACTAATATCCGCAAGTTGCAAGGCAAGGAAAAAAAAAAAAGTAACACAGTAGAGCTGGGTTGTGCAAGATGGTGGCCATTGGCCACTGTGGCTGCTGAGCCCTTAAATATGGTCGGTCCAAATGGAAATGTGCCGTAAATGTGAAATCTATACCGGGTTCAGAAGACTCAGTACGAGAAGCCACGTCAAGTATCTCAGTAACTTTTATATTGACCACATGTTTAAACTGCAATATTTTGAATATATCGGGTTCAATCAAGTACACTCCTAAATAATTTTTTCTTTCATATATATATATATATATATTTTTTTTTTTTTGCCCATGCCACAAGGCATGTAGGATCTT
>NW_011447018.1:0-657 GCF_000754665.1 Bison bison bison | reverse complement strand
TTTATAGTCCAACTCTCATATCCATATATGACTACTGGAAGATTTTTTTATAGAGTGACTTTTATTTTTATTGCATTGTTTTATCATGTTCAATAGTTGTTTCTTTGGCATCTGATACTTCTTGAGGAGGCGTACATTTTATATTCTGTAAAACGCTGAAAGTTATGGATAAAGATAACAATGGTTAATAAGAATTATAAAATGATTTGCTTTTCTAGTAATTTAATCTCTGGTACCTTAAGGCAGGGCTTGTTAGCATGACTCTAACTATCATGTGAAAAGAGGTCTTAAACTTTGCCAAAGAGCTGAAGGCTGAGTGAATTCTCCCAGGGGCTGTGTAGTTTGTTAGGAAAAGGCAACTCACACAGCTACACAATTGCGTGTTTGTTATATTCCTTGGAGATTGAAAGCTCTGTTAGGTACTTGGCATTATTATTCTGAAGCCCCAGACAGCCTGAGATAGGGGAAGATATGAGGAATTAACAGATCTGAAACCGATTATGTTGGGAAATGGTAACAGTGATTTAGGGCAGATTGTCACCAATTAAAGACTTCTTTTGTTTAGTTGATACATCTCTGTATGTGCTATTTAGACTTAGTTTTTTCCTGTCACTTAAATATTCCCTTCATTTGGAGTTGGGGGGGAGGATGTTATAA
>NW_011447017.1:0-657 GCF_000754665.1 Bison bison bison | reverse complement strand
TCCTCATAGGGCCCATGCTCCCCACTGAAAGACGCTTCCTGGCCTGTGGCCTGTCATCCTGTTTCCCCACCTGGACTGCAACCTGGGAGGGCAGGGACCACATCTCGTATTCCCGGTTGGTCCCAGTTGCCTGGCACAGTGCCAGGTGTGCCAAGGTGCGTCATACACGTTGGATGTCTGCCCAGCCAGCTGGCCACGACATGGGGGAGTGATGGGAAAGTACCTCACACATGCTAAGTGCCCTGTGTTCACCCTTCCTGTTTCTGCCCATCGATGACTTCAGTCAGTCCTCTCACCTCCCTACACCTCAGGTACTGTTATTACTCCCATTACCGAGAAGAAGAACATTAAGTTCCTGCAGCTAAGATCACGTGTTCCAAGTCCCACAGTTCATAGGTGCCACAGGCAAGAGCCATCCCATGCTGTGTGCACCCGGCTCCATCAAGGTCACTCAGCAGTAGGTTCCAGCCTTGCCAAACCCCAACCCTCAAGGTCATTGCCTGCTCCCCAGCCCCACCCTGGGACCAATTTTGTTTTCACAGCCGCCACCCCCAGGAACTGGACTTTTGTTAGAGATGCCCATGGAGAAGGCAATGGCACCCCACTCCAGTACTCTTGCCTGGAAAATCCCATGGATGGAGGAGCCTGGTAGGCTAC
>NW_011447016.1:0-657 GCF_000754665.1 Bison bison bison | reverse complement strand
TATCCTAATTCCTACCCATTCACCACACAACACCCCTATTCTGGCAGTAAGGAAGGGACCAAACTCTTGAAGACTGGTCCAGGATCTGCGAAAAGTCAATGAGGCCATCACATCGACATTCCCAGTAGTCCCTAACCCTTACACCCTTCTGTCTACCATACCCCCGACTGCAACCCACTTCACCGTATTAGATCTCAAAGATGCCTTTTTCACCATCCCCCTCCACTCCCTCTCCCATCCCCTTTTCGCCTTCACCTGGCAAGACCCCAAGACTCACGTTTCCCAACAACTAACATGGACAGTTCTCCCCCAGGGGTTCAGAGACAGTCCTCACTTTTTTGGACAGGCTTTACAAAAGGACCTACAGACACCTGACCTAGCTCCAAGTCATCTCTTCCAATATGTAGATGACATCCTCCTTTGTAGCCCAACCCGAAAACTCTGCCTCCAACATACTACCAAACCCCTTGGGGCCCTGGGATCCTGGGGTTATCGAGTATCCCAATCTAAAGCCCAAATAGCCCAGACAAACGTCACCTACCTGGGGCTCTCCATATCCCATCAACAAATAACTATTCCCCCAGATAGACTCCAGGCCTTTATTAACTGTCCACTTCCAAAAACGAAAAGGGAACTCCTGTCTATCCTCAGCCTCCT
>NW_011447015.1:0-657 GCF_000754665.1 Bison bison bison | reverse complement strand
TGTCATAAAATGATAAGACTTAATTCTAAGATTGAAGAGTATATATATATATATATATATACACACACACATATATATACATATACAAACTTTCTTTATCCATTTATCAATCCATGGATACTTATGATGTTTCAGTGTCATATCTTGGCTATTTAAATAATGCTGCAGAGAAGTAAGACAAGTTAGGTGATTCTAAGTTTAATTTTGGAAATTAGGTGTCAAAATATCATTGTAGATAATTTAGTCATCTTCCTATAAAATCAAGAGAATAAATAAAAACACTAGTATAAATGTTTAAACATTTAAAACAATAAAAATAATAAATATCAAATTGTTTATAAAGTTGTATTTTATTTTTATTTATTTTATTTTTGAGTCTTTTATATTATGGAGAATTTCAAACATATAAAAAGTAATCAGGATATAATAGACCCTTGTTCTGCCTCAATTTAAAGTTTATTCTATACCACCTATAGCCCCACATTCTCTTCTCATATAATTCTGAGACAGCTTTTCCATTCATCCATCAAATTTTAGCACGCATTTTTAAAGAAGTACTCCCTTTGATTAGCTTAAATGTAAATAGTATTAACACACCTGAAAAAATTACAATATTCCTCAATAGACCAAATTTTCTAATTCCTATTCTAATAGTTA
>NW_011447014.1:0-657 GCF_000754665.1 Bison bison bison | reverse complement strand
GATGGATTCATTTTGATATTTGGCAAAACTAATACAATTATGTAAAGTTTAAAAAAAAAAAAAAAGAATAAAAATGTAAAAAAAAAAATACTTTGTCTCTGCAGCTTCCTTCTACTTCACTCTTTGACCCAATGTTTGCAACTTAATTCATAGGGGCTAATTCTTGTAAAATAAAAATGCCCTACTTAGCCTCTGATCTAGATGTAGGTTGGATTTCCAGCAACCATGGAAATAATTGGGAGGGAGAGTGGTGGATATAAAACCTCAGAGCAGCCAAAATAGCAGATGTCAAGGTCATGCACTGAAACCCATGCGATTTTTTTCTGTTTAATAGACTTCTAGGCCCCATGTTATTTTCTTATTGCTGCTGTAACAAATCACACAAAGTTTCATGGCTTAAAACAACACAAATTTATTCTTATTCTTATAATTTGGGGGGTCAGAAGTTTGAAATGGGTCTCATTAGGCTAGAATCAAGCTGTCAGGAACACTGCATTCCTTTCTGGAGATTCTCAGGGAGAAGCCACTTGCTTGCCTTTTCCAGCATCTCACTTCTAGCTGCCTGAATTCCTTGGGTTGTGGCTTTCTTCCATCATCAAAGCCAGCAATGGCTGATCGAGTCTTTCTCTTATCAAATCATTCTTTTTTTTTTTTTTT
>NW_011447013.1:0-657 GCF_000754665.1 Bison bison bison | reverse complement strand
GTGTGTGTGTGTGTGTGTGTGTGTAACTCCAGTCCAGAAGGAACCTCGGTGTGTGTGTGTGTGTGTGTGTGTGTGTGTGTGTGTGTAACTCCAGTCCAGAAGGAACCTCGGAACCAGGCCCTGTGGTGGGACGAGGGCCTGGGGCTGGAAAATGTGGTGTGGTTGAGGGGAGCTAGTGGTTGCAGAGAGGCTCTGCTAGGGAAGGAGGTGTGAGGTGATGGAATTTACTTCCAAAAAGCTTGGGTGGGGGGTGCTGAAAGGAGATTTGGGGAGAGAGTTAAAAATCTATGGAGATAGATAAAGGCAATTGTAAAAAAGGAAATGAAATGTGAGAATTTAAAACTTTTAGCACTTCTGCCTTATGGATTCAACTCTATTATTAAGCTTTATATTTTCATAAGTTTCATAACTTTGTGTTAAGTGAATTTTAAATTACAGATTCATCAATATAGGATTTGATATTGAAGTAACTCCATTTTACTTAGGTATTCAATGAATAAACTGCTTTCTACTAAAGTTGGGTTAATCCCATTTAGATTAGAATAAGAATATTTAAGTACATGTAAATCTGTCTACTATTTTCCCTCTTTCTTATGAAAACATTCTGATTTTGTCTAAATATATGTAACAGGGTGCTGGAAAATAGCAATTCTTTGT
>NW_011447012.1:0-657 GCF_000754665.1 Bison bison bison | reverse complement strand
TTTCCAGGGGGACTCCTGAGGCTCAATCCTGCCTTTGCGTATGTTGAGCCTTCTTCCTCATGACCTTTGCTATGCGCGGAGTGCCTCACGCTGGCCCCCAACAAATAGTCAGATGACAAAATTCAGGGCTGCAATTTCCAGTTATCATTTTCAAATCTATAGTATCTGGGATTTATCTGACCAGGTAAATAGCAACTTTAATGTGAAAGGTTTCATAGACTATTTTAATAATGGAACACAAAAGTTAAAGGTATGAGTCAGGTTGATGACATAAGAAATGGACAGAAATGTGGAAAAGGAATACCATATCATTTGAAGGAAAATGATTGGTCTCTATGACTAAATGACAAGAAATGAAATATTTGCTTCAAGGATAATTGGAGCATTGGAGTCCATTTTTAAGAGACAGATAAATTGGTACAGAGGTCTTGTTTGAGGGGGGAAAAATAAAAATGTCTTGGACATATTGCATATGAGGTGATGGGGAAATATGTACTGCTTATTTTGAAACACAATACTAAAACACAAGGAGACAGGAGAGTTTTAGATAAAGATTACCATGCCATTCTCCAAAGAGAACAATTTTCAAAAAGCTTGATGACAATATGATAAAAGATAACAGGCTAGAAGTTTTTTTTTTTTTTTTTAAATAAAGGA
>NW_011447011.1:0-657 GCF_000754665.1 Bison bison bison | reverse complement strand
TCAAAAAAAAAAAAAAAAAATAAATTCATTTCAATCATCTCATTTTTGCTTTCTATTTGTCCTGCTTTTTCTGTGCTTTATTTTTTGTTATTATCTTTGTCTGAATTGAATGAGTTTTGCTTTGTTTTTGTACTTCCAAGTTTTTTCTCCTACGAGTTTGTACATGCTATTCTCTTTCAGTGTTTACCCTAGAGATGTCAGCATTCTATTAACTTAATGAAGTCTTACTCTATAGAGTGTCTTCCCTCTTCTCTCAGGCAGTTTAGGAATCTTAAAACTCTTTAATTCTGATCATTCTTTTCCAACCTAACATGCCATTGTTGCTCAGTTTTCAGTTTCATCTTATTTTTTATATTAGGCATTATTACAATTTGTATTTAGTCAGCATTTGTTTTATATTGCCTATGTTTCCATAAATTTAGACATACATCTACTGTTTTCTTTGCTTACCATTCCCTTTCATCTCAGATCACTTTGTTTTTTCTGAACTATGTTTGTTAGAAGTTCCTATAATTTTTTTTAATAAACTTTCTTATTTTTGACTGAAAATGCCTTTATTTGCTTTTATTTGTAAAAGGTAGTTTTGCAGAGTATACAGTTCCATGTTTAATATTATTTTCTCTCAATGTTTTAAATATATTTTCTCCAGATTCCTCT
>NW_011447010.1:0-657 GCF_000754665.1 Bison bison bison | reverse complement strand
GAATCAGCCTTCCAAATGCAGCCATTGGCAATGTTCAGGTCTTATTCTGAGATGGCTGAGTGCAGGGAGAGGAAAAGGACGCACACAGGTGAAGTCCTGCTCCAAACAAAGGAGAAGAAGAGGGAACATGTCAGCTGCACATGGTGTAACAAACAAGGAGGGAAGAAAACTATTAGGCAACCCCGACTATTGTCTAGTTCATTAGGAAGACAAACTCAGCCTCAGAAAAGGAATATTAGGGGCGGAACATTAAATGAAACTTTGCACATTAGGTCTCTTAAGTGTCACATTAAACACTTGAGACAAAGACTCAGAATCCAGAAAATACAACACGCTAGTGAATATAACAAAAAAGAAGCAGATGTGCAGAAACATAGAACAAACTAATGATTACCATTGGGGAGATGGGTGCAATCCAGGGTCAGGACATTGCGAGGTACAAACTATTGTGTGTACGGTAGGCTACAAGGATATACTGTACAACACAGGAAATACAGCCAATGTTTTGCAATCACTGTAAATGGAGTGTAACCATTAAAAATTATATACTAAAAAATACCACGGCTGATGAAAGCATCTATAGTGAAAAATAAAATGAAAATGAAAACAAAAAGCCTCATATTGCCTAGTAATAAATGTTTTGATTTTAAGATGCAT
>NW_011447009.1:0-657 GCF_000754665.1 Bison bison bison | reverse complement strand
GAGTTTTAGTCCTAAAAATTTTTACATTGGTATTATACAGTTGGGTATCCAAAATTGTTGATGATATTATTAAGCATATTTTTGAATTATAAATGGTATCACTCTATGTTTGTCATTCTGAAGTTTGCTTTTTTACCTTAACATCCTTTTTTTTGAGATTTATTTTCGTTGACATATTTTTATGGTGTTCCGTTTAAATAATATGCCCAGTTTGTTTCTCCATTCATCTCCTCATAAACACTTGGATAATTTCTCTTTTCAACTATTGTCAACAATGCTACAGTGGACATTCTTGGGCCTGTCCCCTTGTGCTTACTTGTAAGATTTTTTGCCTGATTATATACCTATAATTGATAGTGGAATTACTGGGCATATGTGTATATTTAACTTTATTTGATATTGTCAAATTGTTCTTCATGGTGGTTGTACCAGTTTACATGTCAGCCGTATCCTCAGATATTTTACAAATACTTTATTGAGATATAATCCCTATCAAGATCCCTATGACATTTTTTGCAAAAGTAAAGAAAACACTTGTAAAATTTATATACTTCTAAACAGATCATCACGATGGTGTGATCACTGACCTAGAGCCAGACATCCTGGAATGTGAAGTCAAGTGGGCCTTAGAAAGCATCACTATGAACAAAGCTAGTG
>NW_011447008.1:0-657 GCF_000754665.1 Bison bison bison | reverse complement strand
CCGTGGCAACCCCAGGTCTGTTCTCTGTGAGTCTGTCCCTGTTTCATAGATAAGTTCACCTGTGTCATATTTTAGATGCCACATGTAAGTGATATCATATGGGATTTGTCCTTCGCATTCTGATCTACTTCACTTAGTGTGATAATTTCTACGTCCATCCATGTTGCTGCAAATGGTGTTATTTCAGCAGAATGTATTTCTGATGCTTGCTTCAGCCAGATTTCCTTTTGGATTCTAAATCCATGGATTTTCAATGACAAAGAAGCCATAAAGGCCATCTAGTTTATCTTCTGTTGGAATTTTCCCTGCTACCTGTAAGAGACCACTTCACTAATCAGCAATTCCGTCTTTGGAGAACTCAGATAGTTTAAATATTTCTCCCTCATATCGAGTCACAAGAAATTCTTCCATCATTCCTTGGATCATACAGTGTCAGTCTCATCTCTTGCACCTATCAGTCCTACAGATATTTAAAAGAAGAAACCAGGTTTCTTCCAGAGTCTACTTTTCCCTAGGCTACATATACCTAGCGTCTCCAAACACTCCTTCTATGGCATATTTCAAACACTTCAATTATTCTTGTTAGTCTCCACACTTCAGCTTGTCTATCTGCCTTTTTTTAATGTGCTACTTAGAATCGAGAGCAATTTTCTAGAT
>NW_011447007.1:0-657 GCF_000754665.1 Bison bison bison | reverse complement strand
GACCCTGGGCCTGGGCACAGGAGGACAGCAGGGCCTCATCCCCAAACCCGCCAGCCAGTTCTCACCCCACCATCGCGGGGCCACCCAGGCTGACCACGAGCTGCCTCCTAGAAGGGTCTGCAGGGCGGAGCTCTGCCAACTCCCTCCTTCTTTCTCCTTCTGGAACCTTCTGCAGTCTCCCCTCCTCCTACCTGTAAACTCTGGCTCCACGTGGAGCCCCTTTCCTGGAAAGAGCTAAGCTGCTCTGGCACAGAGATGCTTCAGGGACTTCACGGGACGTCAGCAAGACGCAGCTGGAAACACACGACCTCAGTTCCTGCGCCTTCATCTCCCTACCGCGACAGGTATGAAGGACCTCACCTCCAGCTTTGAGCTCTGTTATTTTTTTTCTGGAGTCTCGTCTCCATAAAAGGAAGACAAGTAACTGGAACCCACAAAAATTCTAATGTTCGAAGAATTTTTTTTACCACTTTATGTATTTTTTACTGACTACCTAGCAATCACTACGACCTTTAAATGATTGCGTTGTTCATATTTGTCATTTGTAAAGCACAGTCGACTCAGTTTGGGGGAAATGCACACAAATAATGTGGGTGTTGATATCATTCTTCTATTAATTGTAATCCTCATTGATTTTATTGTGAATTTATAAAAATG
>NW_011447006.1:0-657 GCF_000754665.1 Bison bison bison | reverse complement strand
TGGATGGCATCACCGACTCTATGAACATGACTTTGAACAAGCTTCGGAAGTTGGTGATGGACAGGGAAGCCTGCCATGCTGCAGTCCATGGGTTGCAAAGAGCTGGACATGACTGAGCGACTGAACTGAACAGATGAGGAAACTGAGCTCAGAGTTCAACAGCTTGTTCAACTGGTAAACACCACATCTAACAATCAAACCCAGGACAATTAACTCCAAACTTGCCCTTAATCACCATATTTACTGTTTGATTCATCTCTGTTCCCTCATTGGGTTGGAAAACCTTTGCCTGCCCAACAACTACGGAAGTGGACTTTCCATTAGGTTCAAATTTGGGAAAGAAGGCTCTTGGGCAAAAAACAAGACCCTTGGTGCCTATGTACACGCATCTCCCACCAGACTCCTGGCTTTCAGATCAGGTCTGGGGGAACGTGAATCTTCCAAGAACTCTGAATTCTGGTGGCACAACTGTTTAAGGACCCCACGCTCTGTGGTCTGGTGATCATAACCTCAAATTCTTCATTCTGCTGTGTTTACTACGTATCTTCTCTTGACCACTGAGGTCATTTTATCAGTATTCAACACCAAACTCATGAAGAACTGAAGGGCAGGATGAGAAAGTTGTACATGACACTCTTTTCAGCATTGCATGCTATC
>NW_011447005.1:0-657 GCF_000754665.1 Bison bison bison | reverse complement strand
GTGCTGAGCCATGATTCCCTACCCAGGGCAACCGCTCTGGAGCCCCACTTGCTGGACCATGGCCACAATCAGAGACCAGTTCATCATGCTGAGCTGTGAGTGGCCCGGAGGCGAGCCCCCTGCTGTGCTGAGCTGGCTTGATGAGCAGGAGCAGCCTCTGGGCAGCAGCAGCTCCTCCCCGGCCGTCTACCTCCTGCAGGCCCAGGAAGACCTGGCTGGCAGAGAGTTCACGTGCCGGGGCACTCACCCACTCAGGGCCCCTGACCCCCTCTGCCGGCTACGGCTAGGTGAGTCAGAGCTAGAGGCTTGGTTCTGGGGCGGGATGGGAAGAGTGGCTCCCTGGAATTAGGGTGAGGGGCTCTGGGGGTTGGCGGCTGAGGAGAAATGCAGAGTAAGTCAAGACCCTGTGTCACCTCCCCTCCCAGGGCCTCAAGTTTTTTGATGCATAAAATCAGGGGGCTTGGTCTAGGCCTGTGTTGTCCAATAAAAATATAATGTGAGCCATAGATAGAATTTAACATTTTCTAGTAACCATGTTTTAAAAAAGTAAAAAGAAACAGTGAAACATTTTATTTAGCTTGATATACCCAACACACTGGGCTTCCCTGGTGGCTCAGACGGTAAAGAATCTGCCTGCAATGTGGGAGACCTGGGTTT
>NW_011447004.1:0-657 GCF_000754665.1 Bison bison bison | reverse complement strand
GAATTTGGGTTCCATTTGTGAGAAGCTGTGAATTTTAAAACATCTGCCCTTCTGAAAAACACCACCTGAGTGCGTCAAACTGGCTTTGTGGCTTCTGTCCAGGTGGGGCAACCAAGAGTCAGGCCAGGACCCATTGTGGGTGCCCCCTTGTGGACAAAATGAGTCGAGAGCAAGGTCGTCTTCTCTGGAATCACTATGACCTAATGACAGGAATGGACTGAATTCTCTGTAAGGCACTGTGGATTCTGCCTCTGTCCAGGAAGACAGAAGCCAAATCACAATCTTGCTTGCAGGGATATATGAAAATACAGTCTGGGAAATTCACTTTTGGGGATATGTGTGTATTTGTGTGAGTGTGTATGAGAGAGAAAGAGAGAGAGGGGAACTACACAAGCACTTTGGGGAGGCAGGCCATACATTTTATTAGACTCTCAAAGCCACTGTAGAGTGATAACTCATTTATCAGGCCCTTTAATTTCTCTGGCCTCCAGTTTCCCACTATGGATACCTGAAGCCCTTGACTGCCCCCAGTGTCCCCAGATCAGTTTTATCCTGTCCCTAACACCCTTTAGCAACTTCAGTCATAAAAAGTCAACCCAGCTCCACCGTTTACCACATGTGTGACACAAGCAACCCTTGCTGTCTGCACCTCAGTTT
>NW_011447003.1:0-657 GCF_000754665.1 Bison bison bison | reverse complement strand
GCTGGCCCAGGCTCTGTTGCCAGCACAGGAGAAATTCAGGTTGGGTCACTCTGCCCAGAAGCCCTCTTAGCCTCTGACCTCTTAGCCTCTGTGTGCCGCAGCCCTTCTGCCTCTGATCTCATCGACCCCTCTGCCCAGTACGACTCTTCAGCCCCGTGGGCAGCCCTTCCCTGCCCTACTCCCCTGGAAATGCCGTCTCTGAACACCAGACACCCTGGCCTTCCCATTACTGTCGTCCTTCCCTGTCTTTAACTCTTTTTAGCTTTTTAAAGGTTTTATTGTGAAAGGTGTTGTATTTTAAACAATATAGGAGGTGTACATTCAGATGGTATAGTGAAATGACACGAGCTTAAGGAGAATGTTAGCAGGAACTGAGCAGTCTGGTGTGTGTTCCTTCCCACCCCCACCAGGAGTGACGACCACCGAATTTGTGTTCCTTGTTCTTTTCTTTATAGTTCTGTCACTTAATATCCTCCTGCATGCATGCATGCCAAGTCGCTTCAGTCGTTTCTTACTCTTTATGACCCAATGGACAGTAGCCCACCAGGCTCCTCTGTCCATGGGATTCTCCAGGTGAGAATACTGGAGTGGGTTGCCATTTCCTCCTCCAGGGGATCTTCCCCTCCCAGGGATTGAACCAGCGTCTCTTCTGTCTTC
>NW_011447002.1:0-657 GCF_000754665.1 Bison bison bison | reverse complement strand
AGGATCCAACCCGTGACCCCTGGATTGGCAGTGGATTCTTTATCACTGGACCACCAGGGAAGCCTGCCCATCCCTGTTTTAGAAATATGAGGGGATATGAGGATTATCCAAATATCCAGCTGTCTGCCTTCCAGGTACTTACATTACATAAGTAACGTTCCAAACAGAGTTAAGTGATTAATTGATAAATGACTTCGTTTGACAAATTTCTGTGAAGAGTGAAGAATAAGGGATGATTCTTGTATTAGTTTGGCTGCCATGGCAAAGTAACACAGGCCAGGCAGCTTACACAACATTCATTTTTCACAGCTCTGGAGGCCAGAGTCTGCGGTCAAGGTGTCAGCGTATCTCCTTTCTCCCAAGGGCTCCCTCCTTAGCTGTGTAGACAGCCATCTTCCTCGCTGTGCATCTCGTGGTTTCCCCTTCGTGTGTGTCTATGTTCTAAGCTCTTCTCCTTCTGATGAGGACACTAATCCTTTCCTGCCCAGGAGAGCAGCAAGGGTCAGAACAGGGAGACATGAAGAAGGAGAGTCTGGGGGGGAGAAGGCTGTTGTCACCCTGGGGTCCCAGGCTGGCCCTCGTGTAGGGTATTGGAACCTGGGACCCGGGAGAGCTGGGAGGAGGGGGCCTGGCGGGCATCTCACTTCCTGTCCCCGT
>NW_011447001.1:0-657 GCF_000754665.1 Bison bison bison | reverse complement strand
TCCAGCCCACGGTCTGAAGGTTCCCAAAAGCTCAAGAGGGCTCAGAGGGATTTAAGCGGATTCTTGTGGGGTTTAGGACGAAGATATAGGTGCAAGTGTCTGCCTCAGAGGCACAGCTGCTGTCTCGAAGGCCTGATGCTCTCGGGCTTCCAAAGAGTTCTCCACTATGATCGGGCATCAGAATCATTAGCGGGTACTGTTTAAACCTTCACTTTCTTGTTTTTAGCGGCTACAGATTTGTGGGTGCCATTTTCAGAGAGTCCGGCTGGCATGACGGAAGTGCGCCTGGGGCAGTGGCCAGGGATGAATGAGAGCTTCAGAACAGCGGTCCTCAGAGTTCAGGAGCAGCAGCTGCAGCAGCAGAACCATTACCTGGAGGGCTTGTCAAAGCATGGATTATCTGGCCCCTTCTTAGCATTTCCGATTCTGGTTTTCAAAGAGGCAGAGGAACCAGAGATCAAATTGCCAACATTCACTGGATCATGGAGAAAGCAAGGAATTTCCAGAAAAACATCTACATCTGCCTCATTGACTACATGAAAGCCTTTAACTGCAAGGATCACGATAAACTGTGGAAAATTCTTTAAAAGATGGGAATACCAGCCCAACCTATCTTTCTTCTGAGAAACCTGTAATGCAGGTCAAGAAGCAACAGTT
>NW_011447000.1:0-658 GCF_000754665.1 Bison bison bison | reverse complement strand
TTCTTTAGCATTGCCCTTCTTTGGGATTGGAATTAAAACTAATCCCATGGGACACAATCTATTATAATGCAGTTGCAAAAAAAGAAAGGAAAGGAAAATACTTCCAGAACACAGAATTTGATTTTATAATAGCTTTGTACTCAACAACCTCTTAATAAATTTCCACTCAAAGTGTACTTGGAAGCTTGTCATCTTTTTTCCTATATATTAGAGTTTCACCTGAGGGAGAAATTTCTGAAGATTAATCCTGGTTACCAAGAGTGAAAAACAAACAAACAAACATTCAGCAGATCACAGTTTCATGCCAACATTATTTATGAAGAAAACATCATTGCTTATGTTCAGACTACTGTCAAAACATTTGTAACATGCTTCTAAAAGGCCCAGAGAGAAGTGTGTGTAGAGATTACCAAGGGCAACAGTGAAAGTGCTGGCTTCCCTCTTCTTTCCCCAACACACTTTGTGACATTAGCTTTAGCACCCAGACTGTCCTGGTGGCCCAAGAAAGCATTTCAGTATCATCAAGAGTCTGGATACTGAGCTGAGTTTGCTGTAACCTTAGAGATGATTGTTGTTTTTTTTTTTTTTAAATCAGTTTTATTTCCTAAATTCCTCTCACATTCCCACTGGTGTGATTTCATTTTGAAAACAGTTCATC
>NW_011446999.1:0-658 GCF_000754665.1 Bison bison bison | reverse complement strand
GTTCTTGCCTGGAGAATCCCAGGGATGGGGGAGCCTGGTGGGCTGCAGTCTATGGGGTTGCACAGAGTCTGACACGGCTGAAGCGACTTAGCAGCAGCATTTAATAACATGGAGTTTGAAAGTAGACCTGGTAGGTCTTGAGCAACCACTTTCCCTTTTTTAAAAAACTGTTCCTGTTGGAGGATTTAGTAAGCTATGTTACTGGAACTCTGAGCAGTTATTTTAATTCCTTAGCAGCCTAAGATACCAGTGACATACAAGCCCCCATGTAAGATTTCTATTTATCTTGTATATATTTCAAGTGGGATAAATATAAAATATGTATCTACTCCTATTCCTTTTCTTTTAAAAATTATATCAAAACGCCATGAGGGTCTATTTTTTTAAACTGGCATTTTGAATTTAACCACAGAAACCTGGTGCAGTTAACTTTGAGAAAGGAAAAGGAAAACACTACACAGAAATCACTTCCTTGTTTAAAGATGCTACATTGGTAGTGGAAAAACCTAGCATTCAGCAGAAGTTGGTGTTGCCCAATGGGAAGGCTGGGTGGTCCACGTTCCTTCTCACCACCAGCACTGGCTGCTACTGAGAAAGGCACAGTGGACTCGTGTGTCATAACTTTAATGTGTGACTACAGTATGCATACACATAGAAG
>NW_011446998.1:0-658 GCF_000754665.1 Bison bison bison | reverse complement strand
TCAACTGGAATTCCATCACCTCCACTAGCTTTGTTCATAGTGATGCTTCCTAAGGCCACTTGACTTCACTTTCCAGGATGTCTGGCTCTAGGGGCGTGATTGCACCATCGTGCTTCAGTTCAAAAGTGAATCATCTCTCCCACACCAGCCCCGTCTCCTAACTTCCCTATAAATATTTGTGAAAGAAAACATGCCTCTTACACTGGAAAAAGTTCAAACGTGAATAATTCTGCACTCCTCTCTTTCTCTCAATCTTACACCCAATGAAGTGACTTTCACTGAGGACATAGCTCTAATGAGGTGACATCTTTAATGAGGGGACATTCATTGAATGGCAGACTCTGGGGATGTAGTATGGAAAAAATAAAGGGGGAAGAGAGAGAGAGAGGAAAGGGACAGGAAGGGAGGGGAAGGGGAGAGGAGATTGGTCTTACCATGGGAACTTACATGGGAGGACAGCAAGACTTTCACTTGCTGAATTTTTATCGAATACTATTAAAAGCCAGCCACTGTTCTGGGTGCCACGGTCCTCCAATGTCACCTTTGTAGTGTCTCTCAAAACTACTCTGCACTAATTCAGGTCTGGTTAGAACTTCCAGACCAATATTTTTCAAATAGGAAAGATGAGCTTCTTGCCTTTAGTATTGATTTTTTTTTT